>NC_054711.1:6991206-7014114 GCF_016097555.1 Gigantopelta aegis
CATGTTAAGGCCTATCCGTTTCATCTTAATATCCGCGTCCACACCGAATACTTCGATATCGCCTTTATTTATAATAACACAGCGTCGTAATGTAAACAATCCGAAATTCACGTAAAATAATTTCTGAATTTTCCCTCCGTAATCTGTGAGGCGCAGTGCGGGAAAATCACTTTCTAAGCAAATAATGTTTAGTAGATTTCATTTACGCGTCTCTCAGCTTACGGATAGGGAAATTCAGCAATTTTGAGTCACGATAGTAAGAGGGGTTTTTTCATGGCAGAGACAAGAAAGAGGGTGGTGAGATTGAGAGAAGATATGGTAAATGTAGATTTGTAAACACATATTTAGTTTTTTATTTATGATCTACCTATGTTGAAACATTGGGGAAACAAATTGGAAATATTATATATACATGTCTTATATATACAGGCCTGCGCAAATTAAAAATTTGCATAACCTGAAAAGGGGTTATGCCAAAAGATTTTGCATAACCTATTTTGGTTTGCATAACCTGTGTTTTTTCTTTATAATTTAATTTTCTTAACTTAATTTCGAGAAACAAGAGACTGGCAATGGTAAGTAAAAAAAAGGTATATGTGTACAAATTATTTAAAATAATAATAATGATTAGGACTATTGTAATAAATTACCAAAATATAGTGAATGTCAGGCTTGACCTATTATATAAAACACATCATCATGTGTGCATAACTACGTGTGAATAAATAAGAATTCACTGCAAGACAATCTCTTACCATTAATTTTATAAGGCGAAAATAAAAATTAAGTTTGTTTGTCCTCACCCGACCGACCCACAAAAATCGGCCCGTGTCAAAATCTTTTTTGACCTCTTCAAGCATTTTTTTTTTTTTTAAAAACCAAGTTGTGTCAAGCAAACGTTTTAAAACCCAGATATATTTAACCAAACTTTATTAACGTTTGTCGATTCGTTGAAAATTAGAAATTCTGTAAGCCTTGCTTTTCGTATTAACAATAACGAGAACACGTATTTCCCGTGATAGCACGAGATCTCGCAGTGCATGAGATTTTTCTTCACAATTCGTGAACATTTTCAGTAACAATAAAGTTCAGACAAGTAAGTATCTCAATACAAAACGTTACAAACCCTTAAAACCAATAATTTTGCTAAGTCCTACGATATCTGGAGAGGGGATACAACCAGGACCGAACAGTTGGAACATGTCCAGGAGAGGTGAAAAGAACGCACCCCAAGTCTGTGAAATTTGTCGTGACGTAGGCATTGTTGTGCTTCGAGCGACATCTACCGGTGACATCAGAATACAAACTTTCAAAATTATTTCAAGCAATTGGGACATGGGGATTCCCGTGGTATTTATCGATATAAAACCTGCTTTTTCACTCCATTTGATAAAAACGTGACCTAAGTGTGTTACAGGTTTGTAGATTAACCAAATTATAATTTATTTTCGCTGGATGGAACTAGGGTGTGCGGCTTTAAACAATGCAACAGACAAATTCTTTTAGCATAAATATAAAAAATAAGTAAATTGAGAACAAATTATTTTTGCAGTTATTATTTTCTATCTATATACACTCATGTCACCTTAGTCTGCACGGCACAAAAGTCTGCGCACGTTAATGACGTTACATTACATCTTGAAACAAGTGCCGGGGTATGTTTGTAAACAAACAACATTAATTTATATCACAAAACCATTGTTAAAACAACGCATCTTAATTGTGAATATATGTATAAAACTGGTCGATAACAATTTTATTGAAAAAAACCCGGAGCGGTTATAGAATCTGTCCGCCACTAATCCTTCTGTAAAAAGAGTGATTTTTTGGTGGGGATTCTTAAAAAAAGTGGGGCATGGGTTTTCGCGGGGGGGGGGGGGGGGGGGGGCCGAGGGGAGGGGGGGGTGTGGGGGGGTTGGGGGGGGGGGGGGGGGGGGGGGACTGGGGTGGTGGGGGTGGGGGTGGGGGGGGGGGGGGGGGGGGGGGGGGGGGGGGGGGGGGGACGAAAGGGGGGAAATAAAAAAATAAAATTATTTATTTAGAAAAAAAAAAAAAATAAGAAAAAAATATGGACATTAAGACTTATTGGGGGGCCAGCCCCCCCCCCCCCCCCCAGCCCCCCTTGCTAACCCTAATCACTCTGTAGCCGTGTAGGCTATCAACACTCCTCTGTAACAATCGACCTACAAAGTTCCTAAATTAAAATAAAGTAAAACAGAAAATCACATGACCCTATGTTCCTAAAACAAACTAAACCCTAACCGTTCCTGAAATAAAACACAAAATAACGCAAAGTTCCTAAAATAAAATAAAATAGAAATTAACTCGAGTTATTGGCTTTATTTTAGTAATCGTCAGAGTAGTTAAAATTATCGAAAATTACATATTCGTTATTTAGTGTATAGTAAATCATAAATGGTTGTATTTAGGTGGCGGACTAGCCCGAGTACTCTGACTGTAAGAGAGCTAGACGGACATTTGGACATAAACACGCTCTCATTACAGTCAGAGACCAGCCTATGTCTTTTTTTGGCAATTCCTGACTACCAAACGGTAGGCAACGAGTCCCGCTCTAATACCACAACAATCCTATGTTTGACGTCAAATACCTTTACATCAATCATTTTCGAGTTAAGTGATACAAAAAATCCACATATTAATCACTAATTAATACACTTACTACAGAAAGAAACCCGACAGCACCCACATTTAGCTACGCTTCGTGACACTCCGTCGCAACAATTGCAAAGCTCGGCGATCTATTTCGAGACGTAGACCACGTGATCGCGCACTGGGCGATTCCGCCTTGTGCAGCAGTTACAGGGGCCGTCTCATATCAAGCGAAGTTACAGCATGGAAGAGTTGGCTAATGCCGTTTTGGATGAATTTGGATTTCATTACGTCATTAAACCAAAACAATTACACATTATTGATTCCATTTTGAATTTGAAGGATACATTTGGGGTGTTATCGACAGGATACGGCAAAAGTATGTGCTACGTACTGGACTCTGACTGTAATGAGAGCGTGTTTATGTCCAAATGTCCGTCTAGCTCTCTTACAGTCAGAGTACTCGGGCTAGTATCAGGTCGTTTCGTAACCATACCGTTTCGTACCCAAAAGCATACCAGTTCGTACCCAAAGGCATACCAGTTCGTAACCAGAGGAACATCGGCATACCAGTTCGTACCCACATTTGTACATGTCATTTAATGAAAAACAAAACAACAAAAATCCAAGCCAACTGCATTTTAATAATTTCAAGCGAAGTCAGCTTATTTGTTGATATATTTCAAACATAGAACATTTTTCTTTTTACATGACAAAAAACATTTTATGTACAAACATAATAATATTTACAAACATAGTAATATTAACATAATTATATAATTATATATAGAGATATTGAAACCCAGTACATTCATACAATTGTATTTATGGTAAAGGTAAATGTGAAATTAATAAAAACTTATATGTTGGTATATTTCTCAAAACTTTCAAAATGTGACTTATTCCCTATTTAGCACCGAGTCCTTCAATTATTGACAGGTGAAAGTAGCATTATGAACTTTTAAATTTGCATATGACATGAAATTTGCATACCGTTATTACACGGGTTAATACAATCAAATATTAAATGGGTTTATGACAAAAGAATTGCTCTTTGGCTACGAAAAGGTATGCTTTTTGGTTACGAAACGGCATGCTTCAGTGATGCACAGCACATAATTGCTCATTTAATGCTTATAAAAGATACGGAGTGATTATTACAACAATTTTTTGGCTAAATGTTACAATATGTTTGTAATATAACATTATAATTGTGTATTTAAAAAATATATTAATGTTAGGTGTAATGTATGACATTATTTAATTGGTTACGAACTGGTATGCTAGTGGTTACGAAACGGTATGGTACGAACGGGTTTGGGTACGAAACGTCTAGAAACCTCTGTTTACTGTAGCTCAAATTACGCTTGTTGGTTGGTTATTTTTTCCTGTATTGACTGTTTGCGTCATCTTTGGCGTTAGTTGCTTTTGTTCTAGCACGCTTTCTCACCTCTGAGGGCCGTCTTTCGCCGTCCGCGGATTATAACGCTTCGCGCTCTATCCGCTTTTAAAGAATTTTCTCTCGGCTTGTTTTAACAGTTTTAACTTTTATTTATTTATTTTTAAATGTTAGTTTGTATGGATGTGTGAATGTATGTTTATTTAGTTTAGTTTGGTCAGCTTCAGGTTTGTATAGGCTGGGGTCCATTATCTGGCAATAATGCACTCCATCCTTCGCCGGCTTGTCCTTAACAATTTTAGGTTTTGTTATTTAAAAATGTATAATGTGTTTGGCGTTTTTTAACTTTAATTGTTTACTGGCGTGCTCTTTTTAATGTGTTTTGTTTTATCCAATTTTTTTTAATTTACTTTGTTTAAAAAAAGAAAAAAAAATTGTTCTTTGGGTTAACCGAGAGGCGCAATGGGTCTTCGCGTCGACCGGGTGCATTTCCTCTACCACGATTTGCTAAACTTTAATTTTGTCTTAAGTATTTAATCTACTAAAGTTATTTTTCTGTAGCCAGGGCTGGGTTAATTACAGTGTCTTCCATCACTTGGATACCCCATCGCTGGTTTAGTATATTATTTGTTAGGGGAGTGGTGCTGGGTTCCGGTTGGCGCGACGGTTGGGCGGATGGGGGTGGTGGTTCGGGGTGGGTGGGGGGAGGGGGGATGCCACCAGAAATTACGGGTTAGACGCTTAGGCGTAGGCGTTTTGGATTTAGGGAGAGATAGGATTGTCTGGGGTCTTCCCCCGTCCCTCGCTCTCCCTGGTACCCCCCCTCGGCCACGCTGAAGCTACAAATGGACCCGGTACCTCCCCATAAAGGTAAATTACTGTTAGTATTATATTTTAATATCAACCTCCTGTGACAACCTTCAATCAACAACCTCCAACTTCGTTCCAGATAGGGCTTAGAGTTTGTTGTATTATTTTAATTTAGAACGCCCATTTAAAATGGTGAAAAATTTATTAGTCTAGGAAAATTTTGGATATAATAATAGTTTTTAAATAAATTTTCGGACTACACCTTCAATTGTTTTTTTTTTTTTTATATATAGTTAAATTTGTCCCCCTATATATATTTTTTATTTTTGAGTAAAATTCAAAATTATCCCGTTAAATTTTCTGTCCCGGAGTAGACCTCTGGCTATCCAGAACTCGACCCCGGGACAGACATGCTTGAAACCTTCGTGGTATGGAAGCATGTGAATAAATAAATGAATGAATGTTTACTGCCTTCAGTCTCTACAATGATGGAACACACCTCTCGACAATAGTTACAATAGTCGTTGACTGCTTGAGGTTTCTAACACACGTTGTTCATCACCACCGTCATCTGTAGTGGATAGTGATGTCTCTTCTATCGCTTGATGATAGTCGTTTTTTTAACAAAACAGTAAGTTAGAAAAATGCTCTTACGATAAGATATTTTGGCCCCAGCAAACCAGGTTCCCCTTCGTAGTTGGACTTGATTTTTGCCGCTTTTGTTACAATTTTTCTTACACTGGTAGCGGAAATCAATGGTTTTGGTACTTTTTCCGTTTAATCTCATACAGTTTTGTCAGGTCGTCTTGACAGGTTGGACATTTTACACTTTGGCAGCAAATGATAATCTTGGCAAAACTTTATGGTATTGTCCTACGTGTCTAATTTCTGGAACAGTCGGCAGAGATTTAAACTTTTAATTTTTCCTCTCTTTTTCCCCTTGCAGTCACTATCCTCCTCTGGTTTCCTTTTTTCCGACATTTCGATGTATGAATGCAATTATATTTAAACACATCAATGCTTTTATAGGGATGGTGTGCCATGCAACAATACATAGTTGCGTGATGCATTTAAAAATCATGCTGCACGTACATCACACAGGGTCCCGATTTTATATTCTTCATATGTGTTTAGATTATATTCTTCACCTTTCGATCGACTTCGTATAATTCCGTCATTTATTTACTCCACTAATGACTTGAAATTATTGATCGTTTCAAAGCAACTTCCTCGTTAGCTCAGTCGGTTAAGCGATATACTCACAAGCCAGACCTTATCGACCGCTTGGGTTCAAGCCTCCATAAAGGTAAGTGATTTATAGTATAAAAAATAATCTGTCATTATTGTGTTGTATGATGAGATTTGTGTCACAATAGAAGAAAGGGAGTAGAAGAAATGAATGTTACAACCCATAATTATTTATATATAAACAAATTTTACTTTCCCCCCAAAAGACTTGCCCCTCTTTTCTATATAAGCCCCATAAAAAAAAAAACCTCTTTAGAATTCAACATACAAAGCAGCTCCCCAGCCATTAATCACAAAAGAAAATAGCATTTGTTTCCAAATGGGTGGATAACTCTAGTGCCCAATGGTAAATACTTCCTTAACGACCAATGTTTTCTCCGACTTAGGTCTCACTACACAGATGTCATCTGCCATTGAAAACCATGTTAAACTGCCCAACTTCAAGTGAAGATTGCCCATAGAACGGGTTCTCGTTGGCACCAACAACATACACCATTGCGAACATACATTATATAAGCATTTATTTTCACTGCAAAATTGAGAACATTTCCGTCTCAGTTTTTTGCTATATGACCGCATCTGGCTGTAGTACCGGTCCGAACAGGTGGTTCATTAATCGATTCACTCCGGCTGTCACGTGCGCTATATACCCATGTCCCAAAAGGTCGATGCACAATATTACAAAATAACATGGGCAAAATACAGCCAGAAGGCTTACCATTAAACATACATATTGTTTTAATTCTTCACCATTTCCTAGAAGTGAATATGTGAACCATAACATGTGTCACAATTAGGAACTATAGTGGACCGTGATGAATGAACTCTCACCCGGAAGTGATCTGTGTAGTGAGACCTTACTTTCGTTTTTCTTACGTTGTTTGATGAATACCAACTTAAAGGGACATACCGTAGTTGTTAAACAGTAAGGTATATATTTTTACTATTATAGCCGTTTTTGATAACTGAAATCATACTTTACTTAGATGTTATGGTTTAGATTATCAATTTCCGTACATTCGAAGTATGTTTGGTCTTCCTGGTGTTTTTAATATCACAAAATGCATTTCTCATATTTTTAAAAACGCACCAATCTAATTAAAATTAGCTCCACTATTACATGTGGATCTAAAGACAGCCAGTTGGAGCTCATGTCCACCAATCAAAACCTTACTTGCAGAATCCTGCCAGTGATTTAAAACTAACAACACTGCGTAGTCCCCAATGTCCAGGTAACATTTCGTCTGTAAATAATAATTTAAATATTGACTAATCACACTTCGCCTTTTATAACGTTATTTGGGAGCATACAAATTCTAAAAATATCGGGCGAGTCTATTTTAGTGGCCGCAGTACAGCGAACCATACCAATACGTATCAGTCTTCAATTTTACATTAAAAACTATTTATTTATTTATAAAATTTAAAAAAAACTAAATCAGTCTTCAGTTTTACATTACAAATTATTTATTTTATAAAATAAAACATGTTTTAAGGCATTCGTAATTCACACGAAACATGTCGTATACCCTCAGGATAATTCGGAATGTTTTAAAATTATTTTTAAATCACTGGCAGGATTCTGCAAGCAAGGTTTTGATTGGTGGACATGAGCTCCAACTGGCTGTCTTTAGATCCACATGTAATAGTGGAGCTAATTTTAATTAGATTGAAAACGCACGTGCGTCTGAGAAGTAACAGTTATGGAGTCGAGTTTTAGTCTACTTTTAGAGGGCATTTCACTATTTCAAAGTCCAGAGGTGCACAAATCGGTTGTCCGCGCGCCCGGGACAACCAAAATATTGTCAAACAGTTGCCCCGGCGGGCAACCAAGAAAATCATAAAACAAGTAAAATGAAAAACAAAACTTACCGACACTCGGACAGTCACGGGCAATTCAAAAGTATCGAAACTGATAACTTGACTGACAGGCAATATAAATATCCACCCTAACGCTGCCATCCACTCAGCGTCCACCGTGCATGATTTTAACGAGTTCAACGCCGACAGATACGTTTCAGAATGGTGGCTATTAGCAAAGGGCACAAGACATGTGAAAGGCCACAAACTACACCAACAAGCATCCAGTTCTGAGCTAAAAATTTGGCTACGCCATTTTCTATCTTCCGATGTGAACAATCGGTTACATAATCTATCCGACACCTAACATATAATAATAATACCAAATATTAACAGGGATCTCGCGACTGGTAACGAGAAGCGGTGTCATCAAGAATTCAGCATAACAATGTTTGCTTATTTTAATAATCACAGTTATTAATTTTAACGGCAACATGTATGCAAGAAAAGTCTGAAAAATCTGTAGCGTGTTATTTTAACTCTGTAAAGTCTTTGCGTCAAAGTAATAAAACCGGACCGAAATTGCGTGTCAGTTTCAATACACATGCTAGTTCAGGGCCAAAGACAAGTAGGCTAGGCTGAGTTCAGGTTGACAGAGCAAAACAAAAATGTCCGCTAAACTGGTTTATGCGCTTCACGTTAAACCCAATGTCCACGTCGGGAACCAATCGCATAGTTCGCGAACGTTTGGAAAACGTTCGTTGGCTGGTCTCAGTGTGCATATAGGTCACGCTTAACAGTCAGCCGAGACTTGCACGTGTCAAAAGACATTGTTGCAGACATTAAACAATACGATTACACGCAAGTAAATCTTGATGTAAATTTGTGAGAAAAAACCCCACCACCAAATAGTTGTTCGCATTAATGAATACTTAGTTGCTGTTTCGTTTATTTATTTCCGTTGTCTTTGTTAATTTCGCACTCATGCATTTCGCGATCGCGGGAAAGGAACATGCAGTATTTATACAAACTGCGGTTAAACGTACACTGAATACAATTAGTTTACAATAATCATATTTGTTAGATAAAATATATTATATAAATTTGTTGACTGTGAGGTGACATCTCAAAAGTTAGCTAGATTTTAAAAAGACCGTAAAATTTGAATTCATTATCTTTTTAATCAAAACCTTTTGACGTAAATGGATAGTTGTCATAACGTGAAGTCAGCATTCTTAGGCTACGTATTTTACAAGCTGAAATCAACAACAAGCATTTAACACGACGCGCAAATCAACAAAATGGCGCAAATTACGAAATTGTTGGGGTGTGGAATAGATGGGTTATTTTAAAATACAGTTAAAAGCTGTTCAAACCAAAATAAAGATTGCTATTTTACAGAAATAATGAGCAATGTTTTAAAAAAGAAGAAGAGTATTGGCTCTCAGATTTTCATTAATGCCATAGGCCTTAGAATTTTGGGTGTGTTTGCAGAGTGCATTGGCTTCCAACACTGCATATCTCCCCTCACCCACTGAAAAATCAAAGTAATATATTAACTGCCCCTAACCCCATTGCTGTCTTTGATTTTGATCGGGGATAATTTTGTTATACAGATGTATTCCAGTTTGTACATAATTAGCTGAAAAAGATACAAGTTTCATATTTATATATAAATACTCTATACAGTACTACACAAAACAATTTTGGCTAAAACATTTTCATTATGGCAAATAAAAATACCATTTGGCAATTTTTTGGCAATAGGTATATTTAATCTTGGATAAGCCCCGAGTTCATCAAGTATTATGACTGTGACAGCCCAAGCGAGATCGAACCACCTCTGTGGATCCATTCAGCTGATTGGTTTGTTTCTCATTCCAACCAGTGCACAACAGTCGGACAAAGGCTGTGGTATGTGCCTTCCTGGTGGGAAAGTGCATATAAAAGATCCCTTGCTGCATTAGGAAAAATGTAGTGGGTTTCCTCTGATGACTACGAGTCAGAATTACTAAATGTTTGACATCCAATAGCCGATGATTAATTAATCAGTGTGCTCCAGTGGTGTCGTTAAACAAAACAAACTTTTTTTCAGCCTAAGCGAAGATGACTGTAGATAAATAATGTTAAAAAAGAAATAAAACTAAAGTGATAAGTAATGATAATAATAAAAACATTTTAAATTTCAGTTTCATTTTAAAGACAGTTCAAAATTATATTCATAAAATGTTTTATGAAATATGTGGGCAACCAACTTCAGCTACTGGTTGCCCACCGGGCAACTATCACAATTTCACATTTGTGCACCCCTGAAGTCACACTCATCTTTTACTCAATTGTAACTCTATCCAAATGTGTTACCAAAACCCATTAAATGTGTACATATTTGACTGATAATACTTGAGTGTTTGCAGTTATAAAACGGTAACAGCATTTAATAAAGTTTTAATTTGTAAAACGCCACGTTCCATTCTTCGCCGTTTACTTCCGGGTTCTATTCAATGTTTGTTATCGCGATTTAATATGAAGATGTACGTGTTTAAAACCACACATTATTCGTTTGCAGAGTAGTGTAAATTCAACCAAATTTGTCAACATAATTATTTTTTAATAAATTATTTCAATGAAATTTAAAACCCCCCAACCCAATCCAACCCAAACAAAATTATTAAAGTTATGGTAAAACATACATATATATATATATATATATATATATATATTCAATGTAAAATCAAAAAAAAAAAAAAAAAAAAAAAAAAAAAAAATATATATATATGTATGTATGTATGTATGTATATACATGTAATAATAATTTAAAAAAAAATCAATAACACATAATTCAGGGCCGTAGCTAGCGCGGGGGGGGGGGGGGGCAAGGGGGGCAGTTGCCGGAAAGCATTATAGAAACCTAGCTATGGCCCTGTAATTACAGAAATAAACATTAAATTTCCAAATGATGAAAAATAAATAGGAAATTTAAAATATTACATATACTGTTTTTTGTTCTTAATTTTCTTTTTCTTTTTTTACATGTAAGTAAAAATATAACAATGCTTTTTTATGCACATTTTCCTGAAATTAGAAATGATAGTGGTATTGTTTTACAATATTTATAATTTCTTAATGTAAATAATTTAATTGATGTGTACAAAATGACAATCTGATAGAAATTCTGATTTCACTTAGCCCGTTTTAACATAAATGTATTTGACACAGGTATCTAAACATTCTACTTTTCAGTACTTATATCAAGAAAAGTCTACTGTAATTTATCTTAATCATGGTTCATACACTTATTTACCAAGAAAATTCATGACTTTCCATGATTTCCACTGATAATGAAATTAACAGCAATTGAAAACTGCTTTAGACATACTTTTTTTCTCTCCAAAGGCTGTAATAGTAATAAATTATAAATTAAAGAAACAAAATACTGATATTTTACAAATGTGGATTTCTAAAACCAGATGCAGCATGAAACAATTATGACTATATATAAAACCACACTTATGGTTTACTGATAGTTTAAAGTGAATATAGGTACAACACCAATTAACTTAACACTAATTACATTAATTTCAAGAGATGCATTACATGCAGTATTCACACATGGCTTGTTTCATGTTCATGATCAGAGTATGTACATGTATTTGATAGGTACATAAACAATAACTATCTGGTATTTATATTTTCAGTCCAACAGTGTGGCTTTTTTCAATGCCATGCTGGAATTTATCATAATGTAGTCAACATACTCCCCCAAAAAGTAAAAAAGTATTATAAACTGTTATACGGCTTAACAGTCACTGCAGAAAGGTAAAGGTAAAAGGTAATAAATAAACTGAACAAATATTAAAATTTCCAGTTTCAGGATATTTATGTAAATAAATTCTAGATTATAATTTGGAAAGTATTTTGTAATGGTCAGTTTGTTTTTGGGTCAGTAGCAAAAACAAAACAGTTTGTTCTGTTATGCCTCAAGTATTTAATCAAATCTCACATTGCAAAACAAGCTCCTCAGTCTCTTTAGAATAACCAGTAATGAAAATAAAATAAATATTTTTATTACAACATCTCAGCACATTTTAAATTTGGTGTTAAACATCTGTGTTTCAGAAAACCAGCCTTAATAATTTTGACCCATTGTTATTCTGACACTTGGCATAGATACTGACTCACTGAGAAGGTAAACCCATGGCCACCACACGGGCTACTCCTACCAATTACTTTAATTTCAGCATTTTCACCTTCATTGGAGTTATTTGTTTACACCACCATTACAGCATCCTTTGGTAGTGTTTTTGTCAGTATTTTCAATATAAGCTTAGTATAAAGAGAAACTGCATCCTAGATACATATTACATCTTACAAAAGAGATACCCAACTAGTAGGCCCCCTATAGACAGATTAACAAAGGAATAATCAAATACAGTTTAACAAATGAAGAAAAGAAAATTTTATTCTGCCTTGTGCCTAAAAAACATTCTGGGAACATGACTAAAAAATATTAGGTAGGGCCAGTTTAAAAAAAACAAAACAACATTTATACTCGTTTTCACTTAAAAAACAATAAGAAAAAATAGGGAAAAATAATTAGGGTAAGCCCTTTTTTCTTAGGTAGGGTCGGTTTCAAGAAACTTTTTTTTTTTATGCCTTAATGGGCACACCACAACTTCACTAATTTATGTCTATATCGCATGTATGCTATTTGCATGTCTTGAACAGGTTTTTTCTTCTTCAAACTGTGTATTAGGGGCTGCGGAAGAGGTGAGGGCCGATAGGGCCATGGTCTCCTCTTTTTTCGTTACTGTGCTCAAAAGTCTGGAGATGCTATAGGGCCTATGTTAACATCTGATATTTAAACTTCCGGGTGAGCATGCCTCCGAACCCCCACTAACAGGTTCGGGCCTTCAAATACATATACATCTGTCTGTCTGTCCCTCTCTCTCTCACACACACACACACACACACTACAACCTTTTAAACGACAGCACACTAGTACCCCCACCCCATCCCCACTTTCAAATACACTCCGCTGGCCCTGTATATAATTTTAAAAAGGTGTGTTGTTTTTAAAACACTTTTTATTTTAGTTTTGTAAAATTATTGATTAAAATAAATAAATAAATTATTAATCGACAACAAACATGATCAATGTCATGGAGGGGAGGGGGTAGGACGACCCACCAAAACCCTCCCCCTCACCAAAAAGTAGTGAACTAAACACCCAAATAAACAAATGTCCACATAGTATACATGAAAGGAAGAAAATATAATATTTCAACTCGATTTTATTCAAATAATATATAAATAATTAAAAAAATTTAAATCCACAAACCGAGAATGGATAGGTTTTTGGCAATGACATACAAACGTCTCGTTTTCCAGTGATTCGTTGTTGTTGTTTTTTTATTTTTTTTATTTTGTCATATCCGTTATGCAGTCTTTGTGCAATGCCTCATCGTCTGAAAAAAATATGACTTTTCCTGTTCGTACGAAGGTGGACAAAGTAATTTTATACGACCAGTGGCTTCAAATCACACTACCGAACAGGATCCATACTCACAAAACATCGTAAGCCTAGTTTTACACGTAAACGTAAATCTACGACTGAAGAGCTAGCTATTCACGAAACAATGAAAACGTAAGTTGTGTAAAGTTGGACGTAAATATAAAAGAGTGCCTCCAGTTACAACTAACGCTACACGTAAGTCGTGTACATATAATAAATCAAGCACGATCGCCGTTATTTACTATTATTTACGAAAACTGGCAGCATTTCCAATAATTGAAGCAGTTTGCGATGGCGAACGCCCACGAATTAAAAAAATTTGTTGGTGATCGAACGGATGTTTTCGACTCGGCCAATTTCTACTGAGTTATCTTTTCCTTTTTAAGAAATATCCTCAAGTTCGTACCAAAACGCGGATCCTCACCAATACCAAAACTGGGGCGGATCCAGCTTTTCTGATGAGGGGGGCTCCAAGACAAAAAGGGCACCATAACATTATGAAAAGGCACTATTGAAAAATTACACACGGTTCACATGGACCATAATATAATAGTGCTACAACAGGGACGCTGGCAGACGTATTCTACAGTGTTCTATACATTGACAGAATAAATAAATTTGTAAAAAACCTAAAAATCTAAATAAAAGGGGCACTTCTCAGATTTGAGGGGGGGGGGGGTCCGGACACCTTGGACACACACACACCCCGATCCGCCCCAGCAAAATATCATGGTTCGCCGTTCGCGAGGTTATTGTTAGCAAAAAACAAACGAAATTGCGTTTTGCGCATTTGTTATTTACCCAGTAGCCATCGTTTCTAATGGGGTTTTTTTATTATTATTTCTCCGGTGAGTATTAAATCGTGGATTTACGTCCAACTAAGTTACGTTTACATTTACGACAGTCTTTGAGAATAAGGTGCTTCTTGCACGTAAACGTAAATCTACGGCAGACGTAAGTGCTAGTCGTAGACGTAAATTTACACCTTTTTGTGAATATGGGTCCAGCTGTTTAAAGCGAGACTATAGGGTGTATAGTAACGACGCGACCTCTAAGGGGGAGATAATTTCTGGTGTTTGCCAAGGGGCTTATACAATACCACGTGTTCTTAGACGTGTTTGCGGTAATCAGTAGCGTAATTGTCTCCAAAAACATTTCTCCTCCAGCAGTTAGAATTTAAAATCTTCTGGATTGTCCAAATTAAAATGCACAGAAAATGAAGTCCATTTAACTAAACAAAAAAATCTCCATTCTGGGCTTCAAAGTCCTTTTTTTTCCCTGTCGCTGGCTTATTTTCACACCCAAGACCGTCTTTCACAATTCACCGTTACAAAATAAGACAAAAATGGTCTTGCTTGGTGACACTTAATATTTGCATATAACAAAGTTCAAACTATGTTTTCGTAATATTTCAACCAATAGAACAAGCCATCTAATTACACATGCGCACTAATTCACAACAGTTCCCTTGAGAAATTTACAGCACAATACGTCTGTTAAAAACCATGCGAAGTGCGGAGCTGTAGTTAGTGTGGTAGGGGTGTCAACTATTCCCTATCCAGTAAATTCCCCAAACCTAAAAACAAAATCATTAAATTTTATTTCATAAAAGGATTTTTTTAGACGATCTAAATATAAAAATGTTCTCGGAAATAGCATTTTAGTACTTAATTCTCCATGCTATTCCCATCCCGAGAAATATAAACTACGTCCCTGAGTTTTAATATATTCCGATACCAGTACAGCCATAACACACACACACTGATAAAACTACCACAAACTGCATTTGCACGTGCGACACGAACAACTGAATAGTTTCATTGCTCCGGAACAAAATGTGAGGCTCACGATATTCTAGTTATTGATTGTATTTACCATCGAACTAATATAATTAACTCGACCTTAAGTGGGGTATAAATCGCCTCGGGGGCCACACGACTAAAAGTTTAGGGATATTCACCGATACACCTCGTAAAGTGTGGGTATAACTATTACTTAATATCTATATATTAGGTGTCGAGGTTGACGATTACATACATAGATATTAACGCACTAGCGCAGGAGATAATTAAATCCTTTCTGGTCTCACAAATTGTCCCATGTCTTTGCTGGGACTCGAACCTATGGCTCCGAATCGCCCGCAAATTGCAGACTTGCCACGATACATGTACGTACGTACCTGTTATACCATACCATATCACACATACTGCAGGAAGAAACCCATCAGCAACTACGTATATAACCGGAACATTATTAAAAAGTGGTGCTGTCGGGTTTCTTCCTGTAGTATGTGTATTAGTGATTAATATGTTAAACATTTGTTATCAGGGAGCTCGAAAATGATCGATATAACGGTATTTAACGTAAAGCATAGCATTGTTGTTGTATTAGAGCAGAAATCTTTGACTACCGTTTGGTAGGCAGCGTTTGCGCAGAATTTATATAGGTTGGCCTCTGGTGGTTAGTGTGTTGATTACTGTCAAAATGTGCGTCTAACTCTCTTACCGTCAGAGTACTTGGGCTAGAACGTGACTTGTTTTAAGTTCGTCAGTGCACACCAATCTATTTATTAATCATCGGCTATTGGATGTCAAACATTTGGTAATTCTGACACGTAGTCATCAGAGGAAACCCGCTACATTTTGCCTAATACAGTGTCACGGGGATTCTATAATACCCGTAACTGAATAAAACACGATTGTCCAAACATCTCTCCTAACTGTATATCTATTAGATCTCTCTGTAACAGGCAGTTATACCCGCTGTGGCTCGTCTCTAGGTATGATCAGAGTTACGATCTTATATAAAGTATATATTATTATAGCACGTTTAGTTCACTAGAAAACACAACAAAAACACAATACACTTTGGAATCTGTATTAACCTACGCTGACAAATGTACTGCCGCAGTAGTTAATTAATAACCAACAATAATAACAACCCAGAACTGGGACTGGGAAACTCTATTAACGTGCCCCTATCCACGAAGGTTCAGGCACGCCCACTACGGATTTAGCCTCTGACTTCGCCAGTGACCAACTCCGGAGCGGGGGGGGGGGGGGGGGGGGGGGGATTGAGTTTGAAGTGGGCAGATTTTGGAAAAAAATCCATTTAGTGCGGTCAAACGCGAGCGCGGACCGAATAGCAGACACTTCGCAGACCTCAAGTAACACCGAGTGGGAGCCGTGCTCTGATTGGCTAAGTTTCGATTCCTCGGTGAAGCCTGTCACATACCTAAGTCTACAAAGAATAACTGCATCCAAAAACATGTCTGGACTCTAAAATTTGACCCAAAATAGTTAAGACTGCTCGGCCGAAAAGTTTTTAAGGTGATTTTGAGCAATTGATCGGGCGCCAAAGTAAAATGCGTCAGACTAATTATAAAAAAATAAACATAAGAATTTTGAACTCGATCGAAAACGTTTAAAGTCCAACTAGCCCAAAAAGGAGGTTGATACCTGTCCTAGCAAAGGTTGGCGTCTAGGGGGATCCGATGTAGTCGGTGATCTCAAGCTGCGGGAGGAACTGCCGGTAAGCGGAGTCTGTTAAGGTCTTGGTGATGGCACGGTAGTGTGGTCCCGCGACGGTTTTCAGGACTCGATGTAATGTCGGGTTGTCCATCTCCGATAGTAGCAGTCCTTGATTGTGTCTTCCGTTCCGGCGGATGGTGACGCAAACTGCGTTGTGTCCCTCCTGCATCCTGAGTCGATGTACAGCGAATTCCCCTTCGTTTCGTCCGTCTGGCAGAGGTTGATATGCTTCTTCTTTTGGTCGTACTGACTTGCTCGCTCATCACTCATTGAATTATAAGCTACACTAGCCTTCCCCTTAAACTTAGACAATGTCCACTTAAACTGCGGCCAATTTAGCTGCTTAGCGGCCCGTTCAGAAAGTTGGAAGAACAAACCTGCTTCCTGGTCATCAAATACCGGCACTGATCTATAAGCCTCCGACATGTTAAAACCATTTCCTGCCTCACGTCTAACTTCTTCAGTATTCAACTTAACTCATGTTCCACTTTTAATTTTGCTAACTGGAATTCTCTATCCCTATCTCTCTCTTCTCTCTCTCTCTCTCTATCTCTCTCTCTCTCTTCTCTATCCCTCTCTCTATCTTCCCTATCTCTCTCTCTATCTAATGCACGTTCTTCTCTTTCGTACTCAAGTTTTTTAAAAGCTAATTGTTGTTCCACACTTAACTCATTTATCTCTATCTCTGGAATAATCTCACTGTCTTCCATAACAGGACTATCACCAAAAACTTCCTGGATAATAATTGTCCTTATATCTCCTAAGGTTTTAGCTGATGTTAAATCAATTTCTCGGTCACCCGCGATTTCAACTAACTCGGCCTTACGTGCTCGCTTAATCTCCACTACACTGAGCGTAGGCCTATCCAGCAAATTCTTATCCATGTTTAGATATGACGCACTTATTATTAATTAATTTTCTAGTGAACAACGTTGCTACTTCTAGTAATTTGTAAAATTAATTTATAAAGCCCCCATTTACAAATAATACTTTTTAAAATATGCATGTCCCGTTTCAGATCCCGGACGAGCCCCCAATTTTCTACTCCTGTCACGGGGATTCTATAATACCCGTAACTGAATAAAACACGATTGTCCAAACATCTCTCCTATATCTATTAGATCTCTCTGTAACAGGCAGTTATACCCGCTGTGGCTCGTCTCTAGGTATGATCAGAGATAAGATCTTATATAAAGTATATATTATTATAGCACGTTTAGTTCACTAGAAACCACAACAAAAACACAATACACTTTGGAATCTGTATTAACCTACGCTGACAAATGTACTGCCGCAGTAGTTAATTAATAATAACAACCCAGAACTGATCACTTAATTAGTTAATCTCTAGGTGTCTAGTTTACACAATATGCTAATCACTTCACCGTGACACAACACCCACACGTGTGATAATTGAGAAACGCTAACACACACGTGCGATAATGGAGAAACGCTTCCAGGGGAACTTAATTAATAAAGGAATTACAACACTATTCCTAACTGGTTAATTTTTAATTAACCCTAACTACTCATTCAATAACGTGTGATAATTGAGAAACGCTGCCAGGGGAACTTAATTAATAAAGGAATTACAACACTATTCCTAACTGGTTAATTTTTAATTAACCCTACTACTCATTCAGTAACCTTGTAACACAGAATTAATACTGGTACCTATCACAATAAAGACAATAACCTACAGTTTACCTAGGTCCTCTAGGATGACTGGCTAAGCTTTATATTACCAAATACTCGTATAATGTTAGAACAAAAAGTCTACGATTTACTTCGTCAGATGACCGAAGACACTGTGTAAAGAATATTGGTATAATACAGTATTAAAATATTTAAAGTCACATCAATCACATCAAGGTTATACAACAGAGCAGAAATAATATATTTACCAAAGTCCAAACGGACAACGTTCCCCCGGGATACCTTCCTATGGTTCTCCCCGATATCTAAAAAAAACTAGCTATTTATTATAAAACAGAATATCGCCTGGGGGTACAAGGCGGTCCTCCCTCTGTCAAGTGATATATCCCCAACTCTCAGAGACGCATTTTTCTCTTTGATCGCCAGACTTACTGTCGCCATCCGCGAGCAATCCCCTGGCCATAAACAGCACTACCGGAGATATTACGTAACTACTAGCCACATGGCCTCCACAACTGCTCTGGGTGTGTAGTAGAAAAGCTCGATGACCGTCGCGCAAAGGTATCACGTAACAAGTTGTCCATCTGGGCTTAAGTGCAATTTGGAACTGCACACGGCCTTCTAAAACAATTAATATCGCCACAGGCGAAAAGAAATTAAGAGCATGTACCGTCACATACAGCAAGGGATCTTTTACATGCGCCATCCCATAGACAAAATAAACTTTTTAAAAACACAAAAAAACACCAGATAACACTCCCGTTTGTATACCAGTCGTTGGGGCACTGCTTGGGACGGGGTAAAAACCAATCAGAGAATAGGTACATCGAGGGGATTCGATCCTTCGACCGAAGCAGTTCATGCGAGTGCTTTACCGACTGAGCCAGATCCTGGCCCTCAGTAATGGTTGAAGTTGGATTAGGAGCTATTTACGTTGGGACTAGAGCATACTCATTCACCCCCAAGAAAACAGAATCTACATTTCCAGCTATATTGAAAAAAACAAAACAAAAAAACACCACCCTTCTTTTAATTTAACGACGCACTCAACACATTTTATTTACGGTTATTTGGCGTCGGACATATGGTTATGGACCACACGAATATTGAGGGAGGAAAGAAAGAAATATTTTATTTAACGACGCACTCAACACATTTTATTTACGGTTATATGGCGTTAGACATATGGTTAAGGACCACACAGATTTTGAGAGGAAACCCGCTGTCGCCACTACATGGGCTACTCTTCCGATTAGCAGCAAGGGATCTTTTATTTGCGCTTCCCACAGGCAGGATAGCACAAACCATGGCCTTTGTTGAACCAGTTATGGATCACTGGTCGGTGCAAGTGGTTTACACCTACCCATTGAGCCTTGCGGAGCACTCACTCAGGGTTTGGAGTCGGTATCTGGATTAAAAATCCTGTGCCTCGACTGGGATCCGAACCCAGTACCTACCAGCCTGTAGACCGATGGCCTACCACGACGCCACCGAGGCCGGTATTGAGGGAGGAAACCCGCTGTCGCCACTTCATGGGCTACTCTTTTCGATTAGCAGCAAAGGATCTTTTATATACACCATCCCATAGACAGAATAGCACATACCACGGCATTTGATGAGAAATGGGCCAAACCGACCGCGCATGAAGGGAGCGCTTTACCACTGAGCTACGTCCCGCCCCTAGCTATATTCAAGGTTTAAGCGGAACAAGGAAATCGGTGGTATTCATCTGTACTAGTGGCATTTATAGGGGCGGGATATAGCCCAGTGGTAAAGCGCTCGCTTGATGCGCGGTCGGTCTAGGATCGACTCCCGTCGGTGTGCCCATTGAGTTATTTTCTCGTTCCAGCCAGTGCACCACGACTGGCATATCAAAGGCCGTGGTATGTATTGCCCTGTCTGTGGGATCGTGCATATAAAAGTGGCGACAGCGGGTTTCCTCTCTCAGTATCTGTGTGGTCCTTAACCATATGTCTGACGCCATATAACCGTAAATAAAAATGTGTCGAGTGCGTCGTTAAATATGTTCCGATTTGGCCAACGAAAATGGTTCCGTTTTGATAGCCTTATTCCCCAGAAACAGAGCTGGTCAAAGGTCAATAGTTCCTTAAAAGTATTTGTTTACGTTGAAAGAATGTTGCCGGTGTGTTTATAATGCATTCATATAATACTTGTGGGATGTCACTTGGATTTTGAAATCTACATGAAAGAAATGTGAAAAAGTTAGTCTTTACCAGAATATTTCAAAATTTACTGATTTGTCAATGAAGGTTTGGTGTTTGATTTCGTTCGTTTGCCACGTGTGTTGATCACTTATCAAGCATCTTTAATAATGTTTTTGTCATTTATATATATATAATATATATATAGATATATATATTATATATATATATATATATATATATATATATATATAGTTATAGTTACATCATCCTTTTCCGAGAGATTTGTCTAGTTAGACCACGGTTATTGCGGCCGTTGAGTGATGTAACTAGCCTGTAACACGCCCCCATTACAGATTTATATTGTAGTTTTATTAGTAATGTTAGTGAAAGTGCTACTTTTTAAAACAATGTTCTAATTTACTGCCAAATCAGTGTGCTCTAGTGGCGTCGTTAAATAAAACAAACTTTACTTTTTTTAATTTACTTCCTGCTGAACTATATGTGACCTGTAGGCGTAACTTTCTTCAGCCATTCAGCAATCGCAAAAATTTAGGTCAGACACGCCCGTGGTCTAACTATGGGATACACCACAGGTAAAATCAAAGGGACCGACACCAAAGCGTGGTGCAAATATATATAAACAATAATATAGTGTTTTATAGGCTGGCGGATTAGTAGAAATTCTGGCGGGCTAGTAAATTTTAGTTGGCTATGGTCCGGCAGGCTAGTGAAATATTTTCCATTTTTGCACCCCTGGAAACCGGAAACGAAATACCAATTCATGCGAAAACGAAATACCAATTCATGCGAAAACGAAACAAGGGAGTGGTTTATATTATATGTTTGTAAAGTGAACGACTGCTTTGACTTATTTCGATTCATGAACACCATGAAATAAACCAAATATTTTAGCCATTCAACCAAAATAAATAAATAAATAAAATATATTAAAATATAAAAAATAAACAGCCAGTGTTGTGGCGTGATGGCATCGGTCATACATATTTGACTCATTAATTTATTCTGAAAAAGGATCTTCTACCTGTGTGAACACTGTCAGTGTATTTTAACAGTTCGCCACATTTTGGTGGAGTGCAATCATCTTAAAGGAATTTTATACAGGAGAAAAGACCTATTTGGTATGCAATCTAATTAAAATTAGCTCCACTATTACATGTAATTTTAATCAGATTGTTTGGTATGATAAATGTGGTGGAATCATTTTTATTCCATCCTGGGTTTGATGTTTCTCTGAGAGACGGAATTTTATTCTAAATTTTAATTTTAATTGTGATATAAATGTATGTTTTTCACAGCGCCTTACTCTGAATTTTGATTTTGATGTTGATCATCGATTCATTCATATGTTTATAGTCTTTGTTTGACAGCCAATAGCCGTTGTATTTTTCATGCTGAGGCATTAGCGTACGAGACATGGGGCGGAGGGTGGGGGGTGGTGGTGGGCACCTGTCCCATTAGTGCTGGAGCACATCATCAAATTCGGGCAAAAACGATAAAGATATTCGGGCAAAATGTGCTCAACTGAGACCTTTTTTACCACGTATTTCCACCATTCTACCCGCAAAATTAGTTGCATAGATAGTGATTCGTTTGTAACCCTATATAGCTGTTTCACAGTAGTGCTAATATAAAATAAAATAAATGTTGTTATCCAGATTCGGGCATTTTCTTTTAATTGGGGCAAAACCCAGCTAGCTGCCCCTTACAAAAATAGGAGCCCGTACGTCTGTGTGCTGAGGTGCCATTCATTCATTCATTTATCGTCTATGTTACACGCGAACTTGGGATCAAATGCTATTCATGTGTGTTTAAAGGTGTTACCTAAAAATCATTTATTTTATATTGTGAAAACGATTACTGTTTTTGTAAACCTTGGACTTTGCGTCTGCGTTTTAATTTGGATAACCAACAAGATTTCACTATTACTAAGCAAAAGGTGGAAATACGTTTTCGAGGTCAGATACGCGTATGACAATTACAACGAGCCACAATTTCCGTGAATACGTCAAAATTTAAGACTACATCAAGTAACATTATGTATGTATGTATAGTTGGATGTATGGATGTATGAATATGATATATTGTATGTATGTCGAGGTTGACTGTTACATACATAGAGATTAACGCCACTGGCGCAGGGGGATAATTACATCCTTT
>NC_054711.1:7014314-7181814 GCF_016097555.1 Gigantopelta aegis
GCTCTAGTGGTGTCATTAAAAAAAGAAGAAGAAGTGTTTACTTATACATATGTATTTCACACACGCACACATTTATTTCAGCTTATTTCCGTGCTTATATCCAATTAAGGTTCAAGCACTGTCTTGGGCACACACCTCAGTTATCTGGGCTGTCTGTCCAGGACAGTGGGTTAGTTGTTAGTTGGTTAGTGGTTAGGGAGAGAGAAGAGGGTGTAGTAGCCTTACACCTATGCATTGAGTCCTTAAGAACTTGCTATGGGCTAGAGCCGGTACGGGGTTGCGAACCCTGTACCTACCAGCCTGTAGTCCGATGGCTTAACCACTGCGCCACCGAGGCCGGTTACACACACACACACTCACACGTATGTATGTGTGTGTGTATGTATGTATGTATACATGTATGTATACATGTATGTATATGTATATTAAAGGTAAATGAACCTTCAGTGGTACTTTATTCAAATCTATTTAATAAAAATCATATTTAAAAAAATAAAGAAACAGAAATCTACTCTGATCACTTAGATAATTGATTAATTTTGTGTCTACAAAAGTACTTTTACTTTGAGGAAATAGACATTAGCCAAGAAGTGTGTAATTTGTTAACTACATCAATGGATGACTTCATGTGTACTTGGTAGTGAGATAATGTATTTATAATCCAACCTACTGAAATCTTAAATTTATAATTTTCCAAAAACCTACCGTAACTACTGTTGTGTTGTTGTTGTTATTATTTTTATTTAGGACAATTGTTATTACAAATAATTAAATAATTATAATTAACAGTAGTGGACAACATTTTTTGTAATCGGTTTGACCTGTACTCATTTATACAGCAATTATTTTAAATTATACATTCTGTAGTTGTTGAATGATTTTTGTTGTTGTTGTTTGTTTATTTGTTTATGAAATTAAGTTGTACAGACGTGCATTACAATTTTGACGTTTAGATAACCGTAACCACTGGTGTAAAATTCATCAAAATATCGGCGGGATTATCCCACAGAAGAAGAGCAGGAAAACAACAAACAACGACATTGATATACGCTACGTAACATTACACAATTTATTAAGCACACTGTATATTATTAAATACTTGTTACATTAATATCTACAGTTGGAATAATTTATATATGTATACACCAGAACATTACTCGATGTCGTAAAATCTCGATGTCGATCAACCGTTTGATCATGAATATTCAGTAGACGCTCACTGGCTGACGACTCTCAGTGTCTACGATTTAGTCTCTCCCTGTAATAACAGTTACTATCTTGTACTATAAAACATCGTTTCCATCCATCCGCCAGCTCCGTCTGCTACCAACTTGATTGGACTGCTGGTGTTCCCTTGTACCAGCCAGTACAGGCGGTCCTTTCTTCACCCCCCCCCCCCCCACACACACACCCGCCCCCACCCCTATCCTTTCCTGTCCTGGACAGGAGAGCTGGCCGAGGCAGGTGTGCGCTACAACAGCTTGCTCTGAATGTGCACGTTAACACCTTTGCCAATTGGCAATCCGCCAGCATGATTAAATGGATAACAACTAATTGTTTGTAGTATTCATCTATTACCAAGCATTCGCTCAGCAAAGTTTATATGTCCGCAGCAGACCTACGTACATAACAATGCGACCGTCACCTTGTCATGCCCTGTAAGGTCTGTGGGGTGACCTAATAATCGCTGGCGTTGGAATGACACATTATTTATTCTTCACACGCTAAATACTGATAAATAAATAACATTAACTGCATAACTAGATTTCTTATAAATAGGGTACAATTACATTTACCACATATTTTAATATTCTTGAATTACACTATCCTATGTTTATAGAGTTAGGACTTCGCCGTACTACATGTATGCGTCAAAAGACGCTCCTTCTAAAAATAGGCTGGGACATCCCAATGACGTCACCTTAAGCTAAAAATAGCAGGCGGCAGTGGCTCCTTCCTTTTTCACAATACGATACAGTTTATTTACTCCAGAAAAGGAAGCTGGATGTTTTGAATTATAATAAATCTCTGACATATACGCCTTCCACCCTTCAGTGGGCATGGTTTCAAATCAAATAAAGCAAACACAACTTGTTGATCGTATTTATATTAAATATACTTAGTACTTTTCAATAAATTTTGCTTATGTCTGCTGATGACCTTTCAAACACTTCCTAAAAGTGATAGTATATCTCCCTCATATATCTTAACATTGTTATTAAATGGCGCTGTATGAATTAATTTGAAGCTGTATTCTGGCTAAACTAGTAAACATACAACTAATAACAGTGACCTCGTTTTCGGCCGATAGCGTGTATTTACTACAGCGTGACCTGTATATACCTAGCCAGTGACGCGTGATCTATTTATAGCTCGATGGGATATTCCCGCGATTGCACAACACACAGCAATACGCTGGGACGTCACATGATCAATTAGCCAATGAGAGCGCCGTCCCTGAGAAAAGTGCTCTTCCTCATACATATTTTTATACCAGTAACGCTGAGACCACTCCCGCCCCCCCCCCCCCCCTAAATTTATGTAATGTTTCTGTAACAACCGCCCCCCACCCACCCCACTGCGACGTGATTTTACCAACATTATAATACATGTAATAATAATAATAATAACAATAACAACAATAGTGTATTATTATTATTATTATATATTATTATAATAATAATAATAATAATAATAACAATAACAATGACATTGGGGTGTATGGGGCGGTGTTTTATCGGGGGGAAGTGGGGGGGGGTCTATAAAAATGCACGATTAACGTGCATGCACATACGCACAAACGGCAGGCTGAGCTTGTCCCTGCACGTAGAACTGGATTCAACTGGGTTAAGTAATAATTAAGCCAACCTTTGGACGGCAAAATATGCGACAGTAGGCCCCTATACTGTTTTATTTTGTTGATTTGTTTGTTTGTTTTGTTTTGTTTTGTTGGGGGTTGTTTTTTTTTTGGGGGGGGGGGGGGGCTTGTTTGGGGTTTTTTTACGCTGTACATTAAACCGAATGACCACTTTGCAAATCAGTCAAAATAATTTGCAAACGTTTGACGAAAAACGACTGGCTGGTCGTATGTCACATTTGTGACGCTGGAAATCATGTTATCCGTTTTCGAACCAAGCACTATAGCGTTGTAACCGTCTAGACTCTTTCCCCTGCTAAATTCCATGTAGGCCCTACACGCGCCTGATAATAATAATAATAATAATAAATGGTGAGTTCATGTTCCGACTGTTTATTATTTTATTTCAACGTATTCGCAGTTATTTTCGTCATGAAATAATTTATTTTAAAAAATTATTTTATTATATAGTCGGCCCTCATTTGCCAAGTCTCGGCGGTCGTTTATATAAAATTCTAAAATATATTATACGGTTGTTGTATATACAACCGAGTCTGTTTTGCTGTATTTTTATGACTTTTCACAAGAAGACTTCCAAATTTAAAAAATGAAGCGTGTCATGGAATTCCCTCGATCGTAGTTCAATTAAAATGTTTTGCGTCATACAATAACTAGGTTTGGTATTCCAAATGAATGTAATTTCCATTTATAATCCATATTTAGAGAAATAAGGCCCACTAAATCCGTGATTGAGCGCCTGTAATAAATGTCACAGCATTCAATATAAACATTTCTTTCATAAATCTGCCGATTGAGGCACGACCCCAACACACACAAACACCTTAGCAAGATGACATTATAAAGGACAGCTATATATCAAACTAGAAATATGTTTACTTTTACTGTGCGAAAACCATAAAGTGTAATCTACGTTTTTTATATCGTTAAGTCAAAGAACATTGCACCAGCCCAGTCACGTATTCATATCAATACATGTAAAGTGTAACATTATAAGTTTTCTATATTGTTAAGTCAAAGAACAATGCATCAGCCCAGTCACATATTCAAATCAATGTATCTATTCTCGAGGAACTGGGAAAGTCCAACACGGACGGATAGACGTGTCTAAGATTGACTGGAGACTATTTTTAAAATCGGTAATACTATGACTGTAACTTGTAGATGTTTCTATTTCACGTGTGAATATATTTTAAAATATTATTATGTATATAACGTTTATAATTTATATCGAAGCGGTTGTAGTGAGAAATGACGCGATATTTTATACGTTAGGATTGTTAAGTAGGAACTTTCACCAGCATTTTAGTTACTAACAAAACCCCACAAAAACAAAACAAAATACTAGACGTTTTGTATGTTAGGATTGTTAAATAGGAAATTTAACCTGCATTTTAGTTACTAACAAAATCCCACTAAAAAAAAAAGAAAAAAAAAGACGTTTTATACGTTAGGATTGTTAAATAGAAACTTTCACCTGCATTTTAGTTGCTAACAAAACTGCAAATAATAATACTAATAATAATAATAATAAAAAAAAAAAAAAAAAAAAAAAAAAAAAAAAAAAAAAATAATAGACACCCACCCCGACCCCTCCCCAGCTAAACTCTCCTCTTTGATAAATGTTGTGTACCGAAACAAAGTTCCACGTGTTTGCGTGTATGTGCGTGTTTTGTGTGTGCGCGCACGTGTGTGTATTTTTTCATGTATGTATGTGTGTTGTGCATTTTAATGCATGTGTCTATGTGTTTGTGTATATTTGTGTATGTGTGTGTGTATTTTTGTGGATGTATGTGTGTGTACATTTTTGTGTTTGTATGTATGTCTGTGTGTATTTTTGTGTGTGTTTACGTTTGTCTATGTATGTTTGTATTATTGTGTATGTATGTGGTAGGGTGTCTGTGTGTGTTTGTGTGTGTCTGTCAGTGTGTTTGTTTGTGTCAGAGTGTTTGTGTGTGTCTGTCAGTGTGTTTGTGTGTCTGTTAGTGTGTTTGTGTGTGTCTGTCAGTGTGTTTGTGTGCGTCGATGATTGTATTTGCGTGTGTCTGTGAGTGTTTTTGCATGTGTCCGTGTGTGTGTTTGTGTCGTATGTGTGAGTGTTTGCGTGTGTCTGTGAGTGTTTTTGTCGTATGTGCGAGTGTTGCATGTGTATTTGTGTGTTTGCATGTCAGTGAATGTGTGTGTCGTATGTGTGTTTGCATGTGTATCTGAGTGTGTTTGCGTGTCTGTGAGTGTGTTTATGTCGTATGTGTTGGTGTTTGCATGTGTGTATGTTCATGTGTTTGTGTTTTTATGAGTATGTATTTGTACGTTTGTGTATGTGTGTATGAAGTATGTATATGTATGAATGTGTGAGTGTTTGCGTCTGCGAGTGTGCATTATGATTGTTTTAAGCATTGTTGGTTTAGAGTCACTTCATACAAATGTTTAGTAGTTTAATCATTACTGTCACTATTAAAGGGACACGCCCTAGTTGTTAACCATTACGCCGTTGTTTTTCGCTATTAAACCCATTTTTTCACAAATAAAATTGCACTTTACTTACATTTTATTATTTAGAATATACATTTCCATTCACCAGAAGTGTTTTTTGATAATCCTGGTAATCCTGGTGTTTGTAATACCACAAAATGCATTTTTCGTATTTCTTAAAAACGCACGCGCGTCTGAGAAAAAACCGTTGAGCAGACAAGGTCTAATCTATTTTTAGAGGGGATCTTCACGTTTCAACGTCACAGACATTGGTATATCACGTGACCGTTATCGTTCCAGCAATGGAGTGAATGGGCACACTGTTCAGGACTTACTCCGCCTGTGCCAGTCGCTGACGCGGTGCAGCCAGAAATTACTAATTAGCTAGCCAAATGCGAGTAAAAAAAATCACAAGGACTAGTTAAACAATATAACCACCAGTCCAACAGGCGACATCATTGTACTGATTGACTGTAGTCTGCAATTTAAAGCGTTTATTTTATGTTGAATACTTGAAACGAATGCGTAACGACACTCACAGTGACGTTTCGCCGTGGAACCTGTAACAATTGTGTTTCAAAGTTAGATATTTTGTATCATGAATAGTTCAGATTTGTTGACGTCTGCTTTGTGAGGTCCCATCCTCCTACACAGATGCTTTTGTAAATAATTTCTGTCTGGTTCCACGTAAGAAGAAAAGTAAAAGTGTTTTGGAAATAACAATATCGTCAACGTCCCTAACTGCGTTATGCTTCCAACTCTGTTCGGTTAGTTTTCTCGTGCACGGTTCGCGCAATCAACATCCGACACAAATCATTGGCTTCTTTTAATTCTTTCCAATAATATTGATCAATAATGTTCATATTATGACTGGTTTATAGATATATCCATTACACATCTAGTAGGGGTGCTTCCTGATTGAAATTTCAGGGGCAGATCCATAATTTAACGAAAGGGGGAGATGTTTAGAAAAAGGTCACGTCCACATTTTGGGGTATGGTTTGTTAGAAATGGGTACCAGTGCTTACTGAGGTCTGTACAGGGTATTGGTTATTTCGAGGGTAGGGGCGGATTATGGTGAGGTTAGATACCCACACAAAGATGACCTTTAAAGGTCATTCTGGGGTCATTTAAGTTCATTTAGGGTCAAATTAGGGAAAATTAAATTTTAAACTTTTTTCTTATCTTTGTGGGTAGGGCTTTTTACAAATATGCTACCTAAAGTTCGCTTTTCTTAAATAAGATTATAATGGATCATTATATATTACAATGTACATGCAAACTGTAAGGAAACTTGATATAAAAATCAGCTATTTCGAAATTATGTCTTTCTGGGGCAGATCCAGAATTTAATCGAATTTCTGAATGTGCTATGTCCACATTTTGGGCATGATTTGTTAGCAATGGATACCCATGCTTAGTGAGGTTTTTACAGAGTATGCTTTATGGTGAGTGTTATTACAGTTTATGTCGAGGTTAGGTACCCAGGCAAAATTGACCCTTAGTGATCATGTTGGGGTTATTTAAGGTCATTTATGGTCATATTAGGAAACAAATTAAGTTTTTAAAAAACATTATTCAATTCTTTGAGGGCAGGGCTTTTACAAATATGCTACTTAAAAGTTTGCTTTTCATAAATATGATTATAATGGATCATTATATATTACAATTTACATGCAAACTATAGGGAAACATGATATAAAAATCAACTGATCTCAGAATTATGTGTTTACTAATGTCTAAAACATATGTTTAAAAATAATTAATGGTAGCTTTGTTAGAAATGGGTACACGTGCTTATTGAGGTATATACAGAGTAGAGTTTATGGAGAGGGTACGTACCCACGCAAATGTACCTTTATTGAGATCTGTTTAAAGTAATGTTTATGGTGAAGGTATGTTTTCGCACCATTGTGACATTTAAAGATCACTTTAGGGGTCATTTTAAAACAATGTAAAACAAAAATATTGATTTTCACTTCCACTGACCTTAATATCTATGAGTAAGTCTTTTCTAAAGTGTTATTATAGGGTGTATACTACCAAATCAAATCCCATAGACGACAATAGTAACATATGTGGCTAAAACTCCTACCTGCAACGTATCAATCGACATAGACGCCACGGATATAAATACTACTACCCCTCACCCTTAAAGTGAATCACAAAAAAGTGGGTGTCAAGCTGCTCATTTCTGAGATAACGGGTAGCGTCTATGATTACCCTAGTTCCGCACAAAATTTGAGTACTTTTTTTTGTTTACAGGTACCCCATACATGTTCCAAGCACAAGGCTACTTGACACAGTGGTACTAGATGAAATAAAATTGCATACATTTTTAGCCCAGATGAAACTAATTTTTTTTACAACCAACACACTCACATTTATAACCAATCACAGGACTTGTGGTGTTCACTTCTCTATTAAAAGTTGGGTGCACCTCGAACTTTGACCCAGCCGGAAGTTATTTGGTTTAGTACTACCTTTAAGGTTTACTCTTGATTATGACTAATTGATCAGGATATTTTGCAATATTCATGTAAACTATAGGCAATCTGGAATTTAAAAAAAAATGTTTGTTTTACACATTGTGTGACACATCCTTCTTCAAAAATCTTAATGCAGGTTTTAGACCACTATCAATTTGTAGAATCTTTTAATGTACCAATACGTATGGTTGGATATCTAGGTCTTCCCACATATAGCTCAGTAGCATCCTTGCTAAATGGAAGTATTTCAGAACGTGTTGGGTTTTTTTAATATCCTTAACCTGACTATCAATCCCCAAATCTGATTCTCAGTAGCTCCATACATGTACCATACATATACCTCAGCGGGTTCAGGCGGTCCACAACAGTTCCACTCTTTAAGAATTGCAAGGACACTGTTGGTTTCATTAACATTTAATAAAACATTGGACCTACACTTGTGTCAAATGAATGTCATGTCTATAATTTTGCAAAATGGACATTTCTCTTTCCTACTCCTTAGATTTTTGTTGGTGTCTTTGTGTAGTGTTTCTCAGTATGAGTGCGAAAGATGATATCATCTGTTCTGATGGAACCATCAATCTTTCCCAAAACTATGTAGACAAATAAGTTTGCAACTGGTTTGTTAAATGCATAGATCAGAGCATATCCATCAAACATGTAAGGTAAGAAAAAATGTCTGTCTACAAATTATCACTCTACGTAACATTCCCTTGCCACAAGTTTATCATGCAGGATCAGAGTAACAATTTTGTTTTAATTCAATATTCTATGTAACATGGAATTACATTAGTTTGTAAGTATGGGCTCATAATTGGAGATGGTTGTGGATCCAAAAATGGCACATTCAACCAGATAGGAAATGATGACGCAACTACAATGACATATACACACATTTTCCTCTAAGTATGAAGCATATTCTTTAGTTCTAGTTGAATGCAGATATACACATAACGTTATTAATGGTTTTCTCTTTTGTTCACCCTAGAGATGAAGCTTTGATAAAATTACGCTTGTCATCAAATACTGGGCAGGGCACAGTCCCACTTGAAACACACCGATCGCAGTGGGCATTGTGGATTTCCTGAACCAGTTGATAATCTGTATGGTGATATGGAGTCATTGATAAAGCCAAGAAGGAGAGACGGCTCTGGAGGTGTCTCCACCTATCAAGAATGCCAAGGCTACATTTGGAAAAGCCTAATTTCTAAACATACTTTCTAAGCATTCCATAATTTGACAGTGGAAAAATAATTTGAATGTAGCAAAACAAGGCAGATATGTATTCTAGAATACACATGTACTGCAGTCCAGTGTCTCTATCTATTAATCATAATATGAAACTGGTTAGTTATATGGCAATTCTTCATGCTGAGGGATACGTTTAATCATAGAAACCAAATAAGACATACCATTTTAATTGTTGCTAGAATAACAGTGGTATTGTCTTTAATTAAATAATAACATTATATCTTAAATATTGATGATATTCAACCCCTACCCCAAAAATAAATGCCAAATGACTTTAAATGATCTTAATATGACAGGGTACCTACCTTCTGTAAACCTTGTCCCCATTTCTAACAAAACGTGCCTAGTCTTTTTCTTTTTGTTTGGCTAGTCGTTTAGAAAGAAAGATGGGATCTATTTAAATTCCAATAATATTAAATAAAGCATAAACCAAAGATTAAACAAAATATGTATAAATTTACCTTTCATATTTTTTATTCATAAACATCTTGGGAACAATTAGTTAACTTAAAAATATAATTTTACTTTATTCAGTTTGAGAAAAAGTCAATTTAGTGAGTACTTCTTTGTCTTTGGGAAGCGTCTGACAGAGGAAACAATTATGACATACAAAATTTAAAACATGCACATTTCCAGCTAATGCACAGATTTATTTTTATAACTGCTATACCAATGCAAATTATAATAGCCTGTCAGTTTATACGTATTGTGGAGAAGGCCTAGTAAGTTGTATAACTTGTGCCTTATCCATTTGTTCTTTAAAAAAAACAATAAAATGTTTCAATCAAGCCAATTATCTACCGTATATAGAGTATCTAGTAGAATGTATTGCACAAAATTAATATTATTGTAAAATAAATGCATTTTGAATTCCAGATTTCCCAGTTAACCTGCAAATTATACTGACCAATTAGATACATTTAATAATCAAAAGTAAACCTTTAATGGCACCTTCGGGAAAGAACCTAGACTTACAGATAAAAAAAACCCCTCGATTTTGACCCCAACTAGTTTCTAAAATGATACCCTAAAGGTCTAAATGGCACCACAAACCATACTCTATATAGGTATCAATAAAGGTCAATTTAGTGGGGTACCTACCCTCACCATAAACTTTACCCTGCGCAGATATCAATAATCATGGGTACCCACTTTTGGCAAAGTGCTACCATTAATGTTTTAAAAGACATGTTTTAGACACTTGTAAACACATAGTTTTGAGATAATTTGATTTTAATATCAAGATTCCCCATAGTTTGCATGTACACTGTAATTATATAATGTAACAATATCTATAAATATCAAGATTTCCCTAGTTTGCATGTACACTGTAATTATATAATGTAACAATATCTATAAATATCAAGATTCCCCCTAGTTTGCAAGTACACTGTAATTATATAATGTAACAATATCTATAAATATCAAGATTCCTCATAGTTTGCATGTACACTGTAATTATATAATATAATAATATCTATAAATAGTGAACCTTATGCAACATATGTGTACAAAGCCCAACCCTCAAAGTTGTGAAAAATTAACAAACTTAATTTCCCCTAATTTGATCCTAAATGACCTTAAATGACCCCCAAACTGATCTTTAAAGGTCACTTTTACATGGGTATCTACCTTCAACATAAACTGCACCTAACCTCACCATAAACCATACCCTGTATAGATGTCAGTAAGCATGGGTACCTATTTCTAACAAACCATGTCCCAAAATGTGGATGTAACCTTTACCTAAACAGTTCCACCCTTTCGTTAAATTATGGGTCTTCCCTTGAAATTTCAGTCAAAAAGCACCCCTACTAGATGTGTAATGGATATATCTACAAACCAAAGTAATAATATGAACATTATTGATCAATATTATTGGAAAGAATCAAACGAAACCAATTATTTGTGTCATTTACAGCATATTATATATTCAGAAACAGTGATCTTCATTTGACCTTGAAAATGTAGGTCAAATTGACCAATTATAAAAATACAGCAAACTAAAATTGAAAGTTTGGATATTAAGCGTCACAATTTTTTTTTTAAAGAGATTAATCTCCATTATAACTGAAATTTGGTGTCTGTCCCGTGGACTGTTGTTTTTGGGTAGCAGCAGATCGAAGAAAAAAAAAAAAAAAAAAAAAAAAGAATTTGACGTACCATTAAAAATATGCAAATTCTCAATAAACGTACAGGTTTAGGCAAGTAAGAGTTGAAGATCTGAAATCTACACATATTTTTACATAAGAATCAATGTTCAAACCTTCCCGACTCTCCGACCAGTTTCGGTGAGCATAAGCATTCGGTTCTAAAGCATATCAAAGGGGAGGACGTAGCCCAGTGGTAAAGCGCTCGCTTGATAAGCGGTCGGTCTGGGATACCAAAGGCCGTGGTATGTGTTATTCTGTCTGTGGGATGGTGCATATAAAAGACCCTTGCTGCTAATTGAAAAGAGTAGCCCATGATTCAATTTCTACAAAAGTTGACATTACGTGAATAATTTTCTAGTGTGCGAAGTACACAATTAACTTATTCGAGAAATATAATGATTGCATTAAATTGTGTACCTTAGTAAAAAGAAAATATAATAATACTTTGTAACATTTGTGTTACGTAAGTTACATATTTTAGACTGGTCTCAAAAGTACAACATTTATATGTACAAATCATCATGTTACGATTTTACCAACTTGTTCATGATTAATGAACAAAAGTATATTTCTCTGTTCTATAATAAATAAAACAATTAATAGTTTTGATTTTTTAAAATCGGAATTTTTGTTCATTAAAATTAGTGAAAATTGGCGTATTCTTTTCATGCCTAAAGTCGCAAAGGCTGTCTGTTACGCACCTAAAAGATACCTTTTTAGGAAAGTTTACTTCCTAAAAATACCAGTATTATGATCTGTATCAGATATCTTGTCATTTTTGTATATAGACCACTTCCTGTGAAATGGCCATATAAAACAGTTTTTGTTCGCACTTACTTTTTTAAATTGTTTTAGTTATACCAGTTTAACTAAACCACATACCGAAATGTTTTAGCTATGCCGGTTTAGCTATTCCGGTATATAGTGAAAAGATTGTGGTCCCACTTACATTTTAAACAGGTTTAGTTAAACAGGTTTAGTTAAACTATGTTTTTAGCTTTTAAATTTTTTGCTTCAGGTCTTTTACGTCTAGAGTTCCAAATCATAATAATACACATGTGATTTGAGTCGTTTATTGTTTTGCTCTTGGTGAATTAAACTTCGGGATATGTTTTGCTTGCTTCAGGTTTCTAAGTTATGGATGAGTCGAGGGTGAGGAGAGGGTGTGGATTTCAGAGCAGACTTGCTGTCGATCGATGATGACCTACATGTGGAGGATATCAACACACTCAAGTTCCTCATTCAGGATTTCGCTCCGAGCAAAAAATTGGAAACCATAAACACTGGTCACGAATTGTTCGATTACCTACAAATGAGTGGTCGACTGAATGAACAGAACAAATGGGTTTTGGCCGAGATGTTGAAAAGAATACTGAGACTTGATCTTCTCGACACGTTCAAAGTGGACGAGAAAGACCTCGATCAGTATCTGGCAAAGTTTGGTTCTCATTTTACTCGCTACAGACTTTTACTTCTGAGACTGGCTGATGACATTGGCGTTGACGACCTTCACAAATTGCTGTTTTGTTCGACCGATATTCCTCGATCCAAAAGAGAGAAAATTGCGACAGCGATGGACTTTTTCACTTTTTTGGAACAGTCAAAGAAGCTGAGTCCTGATAATGTCGATCTGTTGGAGGACAGTCTGCATCATATAGGCAGGTGCGACCTTTCACAGTTCGTTACTGATTACAAACAGTCCTCGTTAACTAATTATTCCAATAACTTCCCAACTGGAGCTCCCGGGAATTATGTCTGTGGCACAAAACCGGCATACCAAAGTGCTAAGTTTAATCCTACTGCAAGCCAAGCCCCTGTGACAGGACTGCCATACAAACCTGCTGGTCCTCCTGCTAGACCAGCCCCTGTGACAGGACTACAAGTGGAGTTTTCCAAACCACCAGCACCATCCCACACAGGTCAAGCTGTGCCCGATCCAGGGTCAAGGTCACAGCCGTATCACGAGCAGTCGCCAGAACAAGGTAACAGATTAGTTCTCTTTGTTTCTCTTTTTTTTTAATTAAAGGCACATCAGACTTTTCTCTGCCGGAAAAAAAAAATTCCCAACTGATTTTAATTTTTAGCTCATTCAGTATCACGTTTTCTACATATATTTTTGGTCAGTGACATGTTAGAAATTTCAGCAACAAAAAAATTAGATCCTTTACTTTTTAAAATGCTCCACACAAATGTTTCGAATATTTTGTCCAATATTATTTTCATATCTTGGCTTATAATGTTGCAGACATTTTATCTTCTAATTTTAGGCAAAGACTTAACTGCATTAACTTATATTCTTTTTTGTCCCACATCAATGAAACTTAGTTTAAACAATATTTTATTCCATTTACTGGTGGGATTGGTCGACAGGCTACAAGCCTATATTAGGACCTTTCCCTACATTTTTTTACAAACAAACTGACAAGATGGCAGACGAAGTACAATTAATAACTAACAATAATAAAACATAATAGTAGATGATTAACATAACAATGAGCTACAGAAAGGAAAGGTATGTACATAGAAATAGTACAGGTAGAAAAATGTAATAGTGCTATTAAGTTTATTAATGAAACTTGATTTATAGTTACACATGTCCAGGTATGAATGTTTATTACAATGCATGAGATTTTTTTTTTTTTAATCCCTGCCTCAGAGGTGTCGTGATTAACCCATCGGACATAAGGCTGGTAGGTACAGGGTTCACAGCCCAGTACCAGCTCTCACGCAGGGTGAGTTTTAACGACTTAATGGGTAGGTGTAAGACCACTACACTCTCTTCTCTCTCACTAACCATTAACGACTAACAACTAACCCATTGTCCTGGACAGACAGCCCAAATAGCTGAGGAGTGTGCCCAGGACAGCGTGCTTGAACCGTAACGGATATAACGGCTCAATATTTCAAGAGAACCGTTGTTCTGTCCGCGTGTCGTTACACAACTTAATAAGGTGAACCGCCAATCGGTTACGTGGTGAACAATAACATTCTAAAATTAAAAATACCATATTATATCAGTAATGAAATGGATGCTGAGAATGAAGGGGGTGTGGATTTCAGAGCAGACTTGCTGTCGATCGATGGTGACCTACGTGTGGAGGATATCAACACACTCAAGTTCCTCATTCAGGATTTTGCTCCGAGCAAAACATTGGAAACCATAAACACTGGTCACGAATTACCTAGAAATGAGTGGTCGACTGAATGAACAGAACAAATGGGGATTAGCCGAGATGTTGAAAATAATATTAAGACTTGATCTTCTTGACACGTTAAAAGTCGACGAGAAAGACTTCGATCAGTATTTGGCAAATTTTGGTTCTCATTTTACTCCCTACAGACTTTTTCTTCTGTGACTGGCCGATGACATTGGCGTTGACGACCTTGGCAAATTGCTGTTTTGTTCGACCAGTATTCCCCGATCCAAGAGAGAGAAAATTGTGACAGCGATGAACTTTTTCACTTTTTTGGAACAGTCAAAGAAGCTAAGTCCTGATAATGTCGATCTGTTGGAGGACAGTCTGCATCACATAGGCAGGTGTGACCTTTTACAGTTCGTCACTAATTACAAACAGCAGGTGCGATAGAACTCTTCATTTCATTAATTAGGAAAACATTTATTTTTATTTCAGGTCTTGACATCAGTATCCGACAGAATCGATTAAATACAGAACAGACTTCGCAGGCCTCTGCAAGACAAGGTAATTTTAATCTCAGGTCTTTAGTAAAGGGGCGTTCTCATTACGTGATTAGTCGTACCGACTTGTTGAACCGTATTGTGAGAACACCTAAATTGGAACGACTTCAGTCTTAAACGAAGTGTACCAATGAAATCACATTAAAGTACAACCGTTTAGTTTTGTCACTTCCATATTTTTTCATGTTCTAATTTCATGGGTCCATTATTGTCCAGATGTGGTCAATACTTGTTTTGTTACATAATACCATCAGTAAGTTGTCAACAGTCATGTTTGCTTTATTTCATTGGAATTTGTAGGCACTTACATTTCCCGCGAAATATTTTTAAACTGATGAGCTTTGTCTGACATCATCAAATCTTATGAAGTAACGTCTTAGCACACACACAATTCGAGTCGCTACGACAAATCGCATGCGACAAGTCGGTGCGACTATAATCGCATAATGAAGATGCCGCTTTAAGAAATCGCAGTCCTCTGATTTACAGGAAATAATAGTCATGTGTTTTGGGAATTGACCCTTACCACGTGCTACCTGTATGGTCCTCTTGATTCATATGTTTTGGGAATAAGTCCTACATTTTGGGAATTAAAATTTTACGGACCTGTATTTTGGGAATGGGTCATCTAAGTGGAACCATCTAAATCTTATAAATATTTTGTGACTGTCCTATATACTGTGGTAACTGACGCTTCACTGTGGTGTATTTTGGAAGTGGATCCTACAGTATAAATTTTGATAATAATAATCATTGGTCATCTCAGTCCTGTAGGGGGCGGAACGTAGCCCAGTGGTAAAGCGCTTGCTTGATGCGTGGTCGGTCTGTGATCAATCCCCGTCAGTAGGCCCAGTGGGCTATTTCTCGTTCCAGTCGGTGCACCATGACTGGTATATCAAAAATCGTGGTATGTACTACCCTTTCTGTGGGATGGTGCATATAAAATATCCCTTGCTGCTAATCGAAAAGAGTAGCTTATGAAGTGTCGACAGCAGGTTTCCTCTCTCAATATCTGTGTGGTCCTTAACCATATGTCTGACGCCATATACCCTTAAACAAAATGTGTTGAGTGCGTCGTTAAATAAAACATTTCCTTTTTTCCTTCAGATGATCAAGTTATTCAGATGGCTAAGCAGTTGGACAGAATTGATGTCGATCCCGAACCCGTCCCATATTACAAGATGGATGCCTTGCCTAGAGGTAACAGTTGTTCTATATTTCATCACCCATCGATGTTTGGCAATATTTTACAATACTCACAACCCACAAATTAAGTTTTAAAAAAAGAAAAAAGGAAACAAAAAGGTTTTATTGTCCCCAAAAACAAGATCAAAGCAGGCCTCTCTGAATAGCATTGGACATCCAAATTTTCATCTTTAACAAATAACATATCTAACAGTACTACCTGAAAGAGCTCACCTAACTAGAAAAATGCATTTTAAATTTGTTAAATCGCCCTATAAATGACATTTTTATTAATATTTATTGAATTTTACCATTCGAACATTGTCTTTAGCTAATTGGGTAGAAGTCATAATCAAAATCTTAGCACTTTTCTATTGTTTTACACAAATTATCCTCTCGCCATTTATCTTACGTCCTAGAAGCACCAAATTTCTGCCCTAAACATATTTTTATATGCTCTTTCGACTGGGTTATGTAAACACATGTCTACCGCCAATCGAAAGAGGGCATTACCGTCCAAAATCCAAGATGGCCGCTTCACCTCGCATGGAATGCTGCCATTGCAGTGCATGAAAAGTAGTTTATTCAACATTTATATGGCATGTAGCATATCAAATTGTAGATACGATAACGTAGCGCTGACATCGACACGGTCTTCTGTCCGAGAAGTAGGCGAAAGTTTCCGTTACAATACCGTAATTAATCAAATTGAAGCTCTTAAAAACATGAAAAGGTATATAAATTCCGATTCAAAATAATGAAGTAAACATTGGGATTGGAATGTTCATTTTACTACAAATACCCTTCCTCCCCTCAAATCGGGCAATACCATTGCTGAAAAATATCAACAAACTCCTATTGCCCAATGAGAATGACGGAAACCGATCGCGTGACCGTAATTTCAACGTCGATAGAATAACGCCCCTCCATACAGTTCACAATAGACTCGCCCGATCTTCCATGCTAAATAAGCGGTATCAAAAGTTTGCCGGTGCCGGCGCTTCCGGGGATCAGAAATTCCATCGCCCGACGCCCGTGCCAAGTGGAATTTTCATGTTGGACAAGTAATTATGTTAACTGCATATGCCCGATGACAAGTGACTAATGTAACATCTCAAACTTATTTTCAATTTGTTACAAATCTCGGTAAATCCTTTGGAAAGAGTTCCGATCATTCGAGCATTTACATAGCTCTAAGGAGAACTAACCCTGACCCTAAATGTTGGAACGATCGGAACTCTTGCCAATGCGTTAACACACCAAAACGGAAATTGTGTTGAAAAGTTTGATAACATCTTAGAGTTATTCCCCATTTACTATCGACTGAGATCGGTAAGTTCCGCCACTGGACGTTCGATTGAATTCATACAAGTAATCGTTTCGATGATCTTTAAACTTGGAAATAGCGTCCAATACACTTTACAGCTGATATACAAATAAATTATACATTTCTTGTGTGTGCAATGTTTAATCATTGCAAACATGGTATATACGGTGGGATACAGTTTAAAATTGTTATATTAACATTAAATTAGACTTTAACGCGGTTCCGGAATCTGCTTTTTTGCAAATGAATGGGACATAAAGCAAATGCAACTAATGAGTTTATAATTTCTGAGTTCAACCGAACAAAGCATAAATATTAAGAACTGTATTCTTATAAAAGTTGTAAGATATTTTAGTGTTTATATAACAAACCTTGTAGCAGAACCTACTTAATGTTTTTCAGTACTTTCAAATGTAGATCTACGTTCGTGTAAAATGAACATCTATAGTCTGTCCTATCATTCTATTAAAATGTGGGGGGTTTTTGTAAATAATTTAAGTTTGGTGTGACGTAAGAAGAAAAGTAAAAGTATTTGGAAATAACAAAGAAATACAATTTGTTTGTGCAATTTACAAATCAACCGGCTCGGAAATAAATAACTTGTAGTAAATTACATAGTTACTAAGTGTCAAAAAAAATGCGATCCCTGTGGGACGGACTATAACGTGAAGTTAGATTCAATTAGCCTTACGTGATAATCGGAACAAATTAGATTTCATTAGCCATATGCCATAATCGTGATGGTGCGATGCCCTCTAAGCATACATGAATATATTCAAGATTTGTTTCTGCTTTATTAATATTGTTTTTAACTAAATAAATTATATTCAATAAATTAAAATTGGGATACTGCACAAAAAATTTAATCTTGAACACTGAACAGTAACTACACTATTATTACTAAAATATCTGAATCTCGGCTTCATTGGGCATGATCGGAAATATATGTAAATTACCTATCTAAAGTTCAACCAGCGAACGTTTCGCTAATGGTTGCGAGCTATTTGATTGGTTCCCGACGTGGCCATTTGGTTTACCGTGAAGCGCTTAAACCAGTCTAGAGGACGTTTTTTTGCTCGGTCTGACTGAACTCGTTCCAGCATTAAAGTGAGTTCCAACTAGAACATTGAACTATTCATAGCACGTGCATTGCAGGGGCCACTGGGTTGCAAGGGGAGTCATAGCTTATACATTGTTGAACTGTGGCTATTGTGCGTTACGGGTGTTTTATTTTCAGTGAAATATTCATCATACATTCGTACAAGCAGGGTTGGAATTTTTTTTTAATGTAGTGTGCTACCAGGTACCTAAATTGTGGTAGCCCAGCATCATATTCTGGCAGCCCCAAAATATTCTTATGATCACTAATAGCTGGATATTCTCTACACCAGCCGCAAAACATTTCCCACGTCTAGCAAATTATTGACTCCTTCGTAGCATACCCAAGAAAATTCATCTTTCCACGCCTGTTGAAATTTTCTAACTCTACAGGAATTATCATAGTCCTTATTGTTGAATTTTGCATTTTTAGCTGGTGTTATTTTCTGAGAATTATTATTCGGGTCTTTATTAGTACGGTTTATGGTAATAAACTTGTCCATGATATCTACATATAGCAACTATTCTTTCGCCAATGATGTAAAGTGGCAAATGTGTGTGACGTGTGAGAGAATTCAGTTTCAATCGAGTAGTCAATTATCTAAGGAAAGAACATTGTATAATTTGTCAGTTGTAATTGTTGGTAATTATTACCAGAACACGTTATGTGATATTTGTCGGGTTGTTCAATGGCATTAACTTCAATATACAAAGTTAGACATCATTTGAGAGATGAGAACTAAATAAATAAAATGTGTTGAGTGCGTCGTTAAATGAACTCAACCATGTGACTTAGATTTACAACATTAACCGGTACGACAAAACATGACTTATAAAAAAGTAAAACTTGTTGTCGCTAGTAATCAAACATTTAGTATCAACAATGTTGCATGTCTTAAACAGTATTTCATTTTATTTAATCGCATTTTCTAGCTTTATGACAAGCAGCTGGCAGTACATTACTGAATAGTAGACTGGGCCCATACTTTCGAAGCAATCTTAGCCTACAAAATCGTAAAATTATCGTAAGCTATGACGTCAGTATGGCGTGTGCTGTAGTCACGCCACACCCTACGATGGTTTTACGATTTCGTAGCGCTAAGAGAGCTTCGAAAATATGGGCCCTGGCCACGTGGACATGCAAATAGCGCTAATTCACACCGCGAGGCGGATCAACTGAACAAAACTGGTTGACAGAATGTTTGGTTCTAAAAATCGACATGGAAAAAAATCTTTCGCAAATTCTTTCGCCAAACCGAAAATTCTTTCGCAATTTTTATTTTTTATTTTTCGCAATTGGCAAACGAAAGCACGAGCCCTGGAACACCTTCGATAAAGTGTTCACTTGTTTGTAATCATTATTATAAAAACAAACATGGTGCATCGCGTTTATTGAACATGTGGATTAGCGGCCGGTAAAGTAATTGAATAGTGAAGTCTGGTAGCCCCGGGCGCCCGGGCACAGGATTTTTCCAACCCTGCTACAAGTCAGCTTGGTGATAAGATATTTGTAGATATACATAAAGAGAGTGATCGTTCCGATAGTTTAATAAAAATGTTCTCCGCCATTTATATTGACAAAATATGCTAATCGTTTCTGGTGCCGAGTGGCCTAATCAAACAAAAGAAAACAAACTTTACTGATTTACTTGGGTTTGAAAGGGAGGCATTCGTCCTTGGTGACAGATTTCCTAACAAAAATTATATGTCACAGTAAATATATTCTGACACTTTGGTGTAATATAATTAAAAGATAAAGATTGAACTGACATGTCAGTGCGAACTGACTACACTGTATATGATAAAATGTCACCCCCTTGCAACCCCATTGTTCTTGATTGTGCACATGTAATTTGCGTGTTAACAATTACGTCACTTTCAGTAAACGAATACCGCCACTGGTATAAATGGCAAACAACACAAATAAACCCATCATTCAAATATACTTACAAGCCGTAGGGCAATTTCACAAACCATAGTCACATTATTTCACGAAGACAATTATAGTGAAACCTCTCAAAACCAGACCCTCTGTAAACCGGAATTCACCCCAAACCGGACATTTGTTATGGTCCTTTTTTAAAACTCAGTACAGAAATTAACCTTTATAAACCTCTTAAAACCGGACATTTTACTTGGTCCCGAGGGTGTCCGGTTTAGAGAGGTTTCACTGTATATCATTACGGAAAATGGAGTTTCTTTAGAACCAAAAAAACGAAATACGTGTATTTCTAACTATATTTGTTGTACTATAATAGTAATAAGAATTGTAGTTTAGTCGTAGATTTACGTTTACCTGCAAAATAGGCTAACCAATTTTTGTGAAATTGGGCTTAGAGTTGCAAACACATTAACAGTAAAATTGCCTTGGAAAATGCCATGGATACTATTTTTCCGCGTCCATTTTTTTTTTTAATTTTTTACCGTGGTCATTTTCTTAATTGGAGGGGTTGGCTCCAAATTTTGTTTGAACAAAAAAATAGGTTATGCAAAATTTGATTTGTGCGAGTAATGCGTGAACGAAATAAATCATTCTCACAATTTTCAGAGGCCAAGGTTCGGGTGGCGGCCTTAAAACTTTATTTAAACCTAGTTTCAATGCAAGAAACATCTGCAGAGCCACTACATTGTTATGATACATGCACCTCACAACTAACAACCCACCTCCCCCCTTTGTATTCAATTCTGAATGAGATTTTCAACATTGTAGCGAAAATATTTTAATTAAGCAAATTTCTAACAGCAAATTTGTAATAGCTAAGACTGTTTTAACAGTAGAATTTTTTAAAGTGGAACTACGTCATGATTTAAGCAAAGAACAAAAGATCCCTTGCTGTTAATGGAAAAATATAGTGACGTTTCTCTGAAGACTAAAACGAAGAGAAAGAAATGCTTTATTTAACGACGCACTCAACACATTTGGACATATGGTTAAGGACCACACAGATTTTGAGAGGAAACCCGCTGTCGCCACTTCATGGGCTACTATTTCCGATTAGCAGCAAGGAATCTTTTATTTGCGCTTCCCACGGACAGGATAGCACAAACCATGGCCTTTGTTGAACCAGTTATGGATCACTGGTCGGTGCAAGTGGTTTACACCTACCCATTGAGCCTTGTGGAGCACTCACTCAGGGTTTGGAGTCGGTATCTGGATTAAAAATCCCATGCCTTGACTGGGAATCCGAACCCATTACCTACCAACCTGTAGACCGATGACCTAATCACGACGCCACCGAGGCCGTTCTCTGAAGACTATGTATCAGAATTACCAAATGTTGGATACCCAATAGCCCATGATAAATAGATCAATGTGCTCTAGTGGTGTCGTTAAACAGGCTTTAACTTTTAAGCATAGAACAGCATGTGATTTGTGATGAAGCCATAAAGACAGTTTTGCTAAACTTAACTTCTGATTGTAAAACTACTGATAAACGTAAACAAATTGGAAAACACAGTAGAGTTATCCCCTCTTCTTTTTTTTTTCTTTTTTTTTTTTGGGGGGGGGGGTAAAGCGCTTGCTTAATGCGCATTCGGTCTAGGATCGATCCCCATCGGTGGGTCCATTGGGATATTTCTTGTTTCATCCAGTGCACCACAACTGGTATATCAAAGGCTATGGTATATGCTATCCTGTCTATGGGATGGTGCATATAAAAGATCCCTTGTTGCTTATCGAAAAAAGTAGCCCATGAAGTGGCAACAGCAGGTTTCCTTATCTCAATATCTGTGTGGTCCTTAACCATATGTCCAACACCATATAACCGTAAATAAAACATTTCCTTCCTTCTCTCTTTTGTTTGTTTGGTTTTGTTATACATGTATGGGTTAATTTTACATCCATTTCTCACAAAGTTTAATTCCTAAATCGGTGAAATGTGGGTCATGGTTGCATCTGTGATTATAAATTGCAGTGCATATTTGAACTTTAGTTAGTATTTTCACGAGCATATAAACTTGCTGGGATGGAAGTGTTCAAGCCACTGTATGCTTTTAAAATGTTTCAACATCTAGACTACTGGATTAATTTTTGACAAAACTACGTTGAATTTGGTACAAGAATATAAATTTCACTCACATGTGAAAAGGTACATGTGAGTACTATTTTTAATATATACCGGTATATATATATATATATGTAGGTAGGTAGGTAGGTACGTACGTACGTACGTACGTACACATATACATATACATATACATATATATATATATATATATATATATATATATATATATATATATATATATATATAGGTTATTACCAGTGTTTTTCGGTATCGTCAATATCATATATTAGGAATAAAAATTGTATTATGCTCGCATAATACATTATTTTTATTCCTAATATATGATATTGACGATACCGAAATACACGAGGGTAATAATCTCTTTATCATATAAGCTCAAGCTTAATGCAACGTGTTTTTGTAAACTGTACACGCGACTTTAATTCCAGTCCGCCATTACTAGATATTCAAATGACGTAAGAATATGTGGCGCGGTGTATTTTTGAATGGAAATGACGTCAAACTCGATTGGTGGACCCATTGGGATATTTCTCGTTCCAGCCAGTGTCCCACAACTGGTGTAAAAAAGGCCGTGGTATGTACTATCCTGTCTGTGGGATGGTGCATATGAAAGATCCCCTGCTGCTAATCGAAAAGAGTAGCCCATGAAGTGGCAACAGCGGGTTTCCTCTCTCAATATCTATGTGGTCCTTAAGCATATGTCTGACGCCATATAACCGTAAATAAAATGTGCTGAGTGCGTTGTTAAATAAAACATTTTTTTCTTTCTTTCGTTCCGCTTAGTCGGCGATCTATTATTCTGTAATTATCACCTTAAACCTCGACAGTCAAAACCACTCGAGATAGCCACGCGCTTCGCTTGGTTGACATGATTGACAATATATTCGTCTTTAAAATACTATCGGCAACAAGTTTGATCAATCCACACATGTCAAGTTTTCGAGGTGTAGCCTATAACTCTATTAAATCTTTAAGGCGAGCCCAACGAATTGGGTCGAGAAATCGAGTTTTCGAAGTTTAAGTTAAAAATACATTATTTTTATTCCTAATATATGATATTGACGATACCGAAATACACGAGGGTAATAATCTCTTTATCATATAATCTCAAGCTTAATATAACGTGTTTTTGTAAACTGTACAGCAACTTTAATTCCAGTCAGCCATTACGCGATATTCAAATGACGTAAGAATATGTGGCGCGGTGTATTTTTGAATGGAAATGATGTCAAACTCGAATGACGTCATTTTGGATGTCCTTACATCAAAATAAACTATGGCCTAACGTCAATAATGCGTAATGCGTCAATTATGGAGTTTCTCCCATGTGCGTTTGCTAAAATGTCAATAAACCTAGTGTCGTGACCTCCATTAATTTACAACTAATTTGCAAAGTTATCAAATTGTTAAAGTATGTGATCTGAAAAATATCACATACTTTGATTACACTGAAAATGTAAGATATAATATGATAAATATATATATTAGATCAGTTTATTTGGTTTCAAATTATGCCAAGACATTTTTAAGTCGCGATTACTTACCTACAATTGAGGAAGGAAGGAAATGTTTTATTTAACAACGCACTCAACACAGTTTGTTTACGGTTATATGGCAGCGGACATTTGCTTAAGGACCACACAGATATGAGAGAGGAAATACACTAACGCCACTTCATGGGCTACTCTTTTTCGATTAGCAGCAAGGGAACTTTTATATATGCACCATCTCACAGACAGGATAGTACATACCAAGGCCTTTGTTAAACCAGTTGTGGAGCACTGGCTGGAACGAGAAATAGCCCAAATGGGCCCACCGAATCGATCCTATCGATCGCGCATCAGGCAAGCGCAGGACCACTGAACTACGTCCCGCACCCCTCAATTGAGGTCAGCCATCCTGTATTTATGGCTATTATTCCCAACCACTGTTTTGCTGACCAAAACTTATTTTTTGAAACGAACTACGATTCATATCGCAATATTTCCTGAATTTCGTTGTTGGTAAAACAATCAGATTTATTATCAAATTAACTGTCACAATCGGTTAATGATTCCTCTAATGATTGTAACATTCTGCGAAAATACTCACTGAAAACCACTTTTTTAACTAGTTCCCAGGTTTTTCCCCATTGAATCTGTTCCATACTGTTCTAAGATTATTTCCGGTCAGTGCCGTGTGCAAAATGGCGGGAAATATGAATTGGGAAATGCACCTATGTACAGTGTACAGTATGTTGACTTGCGTGAAGTCGGGTGAGATAACTCACTGCAGTATCCAGAAGGTTAATAATATTACAGACCGATTGCATGTAGTTATATTAGAGGTAATAGGACATGTTTTATTAAAGGGACGTACCCTAGTTTTTAAACGCTGAGACATATTTTTTACTATTAGAGCCGTTTTTGATAACTGGAATCATAGTGTACTTAGATTTTATTGTTTACATTTCCACACATTCAAAGTGTTTTTGGTCATCCTGGTGTTTTTACTATTACAAGATGCATTTGTCATATTTTTAAGAACGCACTTGCGTCTGAGAAGTAACAGTTATGGAGTCGAATTTTTGTCTTATTTTTAGAGGGTATTTCACCATTTCAAAGTCACAGACTCATGTTTCTCTCAATTGTAACTTTATCCAAATGTGTTACAGGTTTGTAGATTAACTAAACTTATTGTTAATTTTCATGGGTTGAAACTGAGTTCTGTCCCTTTAATGAGTATTCAACGTTTCTTTATGTAATAATTAACAGATATTTTTATTTATGTGATATATTTCTGGTATTTTCTTAATTTCAGGAATATGTATAATAATTAACAACAGAGATTTTAAACAGGATCCAGATGATCCAGATTCAAAGGCATTGCCTTCAAGGGAGGGAACTGATGTTGATGCAAGTATGTTGTTTTATTACTACAACCGGCCTCGATGGCGCAGTGGTTAAGCCATCGGACTACAGGCTGGTAGGTACAGGGTTCACAGCCCGGTACCGGCTCCAACCCAGAGCGAGTTCTTAATGGCTCAGTGGGTAGGTGTATGGCCACTACACCCTCTTCTCTCTCACTAGCCACTAACCAACTAACAACTAACCCACTGTCCTGGACAGACAGCCCAGATAGCTGAGGTGTGTGCCCAGGACAGCATGCTTGAACCTAATTGGATATAAGCATGAAAATAAGTTGAAATGAATGAATATTACTACATATATGTGTATATGTGTAGTCGATTATGAAGACTTGTCAAGTGGACTTTTTTTATGTAATGTTCAACAATTACATTTAATGTATGAAACATTGTCAGGCTTCCCGCATTCGGCAAATTACGGGGGTGGGGGGGTGGGGGGGGGGGACTATAGTACCACAGAATGGGGATTCCCCTTATTCAAAATTTACCGAAGAAAGAGTTTGTTATTGCATAGTATTTTATTTCAATTAAATAATAATACACGTGGAATTGTAACATTCGTGCGAGTGTGAAATACAGAACCGCTTTACACACTTATGTAGGAACGGTTTCGTGCTAATGCGCTACGCTGTCTGGCTGAAGCTTCCTTCTTTCCCCTTTGTTTATACGGTCCGAACATCTTTTCTTTACTCTTGTAAAATCTCAGCCATGGGTAGGATTTAGCTCAGTCGGTTGAGTGCTTGCTTAAGGTGTTTGCATCGCAGGATCGAACTACCACGGTGGATCCATTGAACTGATTGGGTGTTTCCTCGTTCCAACGAGTGCGCCACAACTGGACAAAGGCCGTGGTATGTGCTTTCCTGTCTGTGGGAAAGTGCATATAAAAGATCCCTTGCTGCATTAAGAAAAATGTAGCGGGTTTCCTCTGATGACTACAATTGTCAGAATAACCATATGTTTGACATCCAATAGCCGATGATTAATAAATCAATGTGCTCCAATGGTGTCGGTAAACAAACTAAAGTTCTTCGTGTTTTTTCTGATGGTGTAGTTGACTGTTTTTTATGTGGAATAGGTGGTACATATGTATGTGTTATCCTGTCGTTGGGATGGTGCATATAAAAGATTCCTTGCTACTAACTAAAAAATTTAGCGGATTTCCTGTCTAAGACTGTATGTCAAAATTACCAAATGTTTGACATCCAGTAGCTGATGATTAATAAATCAATGTGCTCTAGTGGTGCCATTAAACAAAACAAACTTTTATCTTCTTATGTTGAATAGTTGGAAAATTGGGATTGGCTGTTGGGATATTCAGACCAGTTTACTGACATACCTTGGGGGGGGGGGGGGGGGTCATTTGTTTGAGGTCAGGCTAAGTATTCATAAAGGAGAAAATGATCCAATTTTTCTACATTTTTGCTTTTAGAAAAACTACAAGACACATTTCAGAGAATGCAGTTCATCGTGAAATGTTACACGAACCTGACTGATACAGATATGGCTCGTCTAGCGTCTCAAGTCTCTCTGGAAGACCATTCGGCATTCGACTGTTTCATCTGTTGTATTTTATCTCACGGGGCAGAAGGAAAGATTTATGGTAGTAACGGTCGACTGCTCAGCATCACGGACCTCACAGGTCCGTTCAAATCGCAGAAGTGTCCATCCCTGGCAGGAAAACCAAAGCTGTTTTTCATTCAGGCTTGTCAAGGGAGAGAGAAGCAACATGGTACGTACGTACTACGAAATATTTCTCAGTGAACATTTTGTTTTAAAACATTTGATTACGGACAGTTTCTAATCAATTCAGGGCCAGGGTTTACAACATACATCCACTTGGGACAGATAATCTGTAATCTGTTGTAGGTAGAACCTGGCGGTATATTGTATGTACCATTCGGTATCAGTATCATGTCAATACTGATTTACCGTACCAAGCAAATTTCAAAATACCAAAATGTCGGTATTGAAAAATGTTTCCCGCCATGTAATAAAGCACTAACAATATATGTGATGAACGCAAAATGGGCTCAGTATAAATCAGACAAGTGCCCTGTGTATGGAATTTAATTTTATGTTGATGAAATTAGCGGGTGAGCCTTAACTCGGGCATGTATTTAAAGCAGAGTATACCAAAAATACTGTTCGCTATTGGTATTGTGTTATTACCGAATACCGTACTAATACCGAGGTAAGTTACCCCAAAAATACCAATACCGATACCGGAACTCAAATTTCAATACCTCCCAGCTCTACTCGTAGCCTGTTAGTTATTCTCTAAGTATGCAGAGTTCGACAAATATACACTTGTCCTCCGTTCTGGCTGGTGACTTTTTGGTCTGGGCTAGTGAAAACATGCATCTGTATTACTTGTATTACTATAAATATTTCCATACACTTGCCTTTTCATGACACCCAATAGCTGATGTATGTTTTTGTCCTGTGGTGTCGTTAAACATTCATTCATTCAGTCAGTCAGTCAGTCAGCAGGCGCGGATCCAGGATTTTTAAATAGGGGGGGGGGGGGGCGATGGCGCGAAGCGCCCGAGATTCCTAGGGTGGTCCGGGGGTATGCTCCCCCGCGAAATTTTGAAATTTAAGTGGCCTGAAACGCGATTTCCTCGCATCTGAGTAACAAAATAGCTATATTAACGTATGTTTTTGGTATTGTCATACTGTTTTTGTTATCTTCAAAATTTCATAAACTCTGGTAAATGGGAAGAAATATCAAAACAGCTGTTTCAGTAATATACATTGCTTTGAACAACTGGGCCAATGAGTATCAACAGCCATGGTATGTAATATCTTGCTGCTAATCTGAAAGAGTAGCCCCTGGAGTCGCGGCAGCGAGTTTCCTTTCTCATTGTTTTGTGGTCCGTAACCATATTTCTGACGCTATATAAACGTAAATAAAATGTGTTGAGTATATTGTTAAACAAAACATTTCTTTCTTTCTGCAAGTGGTGTACTAGTATATTTCAGGTCACGTAAAATCGTCGATGATATTGGTAAGTCATTCCTCTGTCGAAATCAACGAAAACTTGTAGGACCATACAATAGAGGTTTTTAGTATCCCAAGTGAATGTCATTTGTATTATTTATAATCCATTATTAGACCAAAATGAATATTCTAATCCGTGGCTCTTTGCCTTATAAATAAAGGCCCCAATTGAAACGTACTTTTAATGGGCGGATGCCCACTTGACTACTACCCAAGCGGTAAAAAAGGAGGAAAACTAGACTTATAACTTATTTAAGTACTTACAAAATACAAAAACAGCTTCAATTTTGTTAATCTTGGTTACTGGTGACTTCTTGTTACTTCACATTTCTATTTGTTGGATCATAAAATGCAAATTTCAAATTCAGCCTTTAGTTTTACTTTGCATAAAGTTAACAGAAACTTTGAAGATTCCGTACACAAGACCACAAATACCAAATGAGATATGCGGTACAAATTCAGAATTGATTTACAATTCAAGGATAGGACGATTAGGACCACCCCCCCCCCCCCCCCCCGAAAAAAATAATAATAATAATAATAATAATAATAAAAAATAAAAAAATGTTTTTAAAGACTTGGGAAATAAGTGCATTTTTGTGTAATTCCACTCTAGTGTATGCTATAGTTAAAAAAAATTAATAACTTGACCCCAAAAATAGGGGGGGGGGGGGGCCGGGCCCTTTGGGCCCCCCACTAAATCCGCGCCTGGTCAGTCAGTCATTGTGTTACTATAATACATGTATGTAAGCACTAACCAAAGCTTCTGTGAGTCACGGCTTCTAGAATTTCTATCAAATCCACTAGCCAGGGGATCAGTGACTTTAAACATTTACTAGCCACGATTAAAAATCCACTAACCCTACTGTACTTTTAAGTTTTAATACAAGTTTACTAAATAATAGTAATAATCAGATATGTCACCTAAAGGGGGAGATAACTCTTAAAAACACTAACGTTTGGGGTAGGGGCAGGATATTCATATTTATAAAATGGACTTTACTGCAAAATGTTTTCATTAGCCGTCGGGCATGGCAATAGTAGTTATTTACTAACCCTACATTGAATATCACTAGCCATGGGAGTGGGGCTACCATAATCTAGAAGCCCTGTCTGGCATGACAGTAGTAGTTATTTACTAGCCTAACACTGAATATCACTAGCCATGGGAGTGGGACTACCATAATCTAGAAGCCTTGTCTGGCATGACAGTAGTAGTTATTTACCAGCCCATCGCTGAATATCACTAGCCATTGGAGTTGGACTACCATAATCTAGAAGCCTTGTCTGGCATGACAGTAGTAGTTATTTACTAGCCCAAAATTGAATATCACTAGCCATGGGAGTGGGGCTATCATAATCTGGAAGCCCTGTCTGGCATGGCAATAGTAGTTATTTACTAGCCGAACACTGAATATCACTAGCCATGGGAGTGGGGTTACCATACTCTAGAAGCCCTGTCTGGCATGGCAGTAGTAGTTATTTACTAGCCCAACACTGAATATCACTAGCCATTGGAGTTGGACTACCATAATCTAGAAGCCTTGTCTGGCATAACAGTAGTAGTTATTTACTAGCCCAAAATTGAATATCACTAGCCATGGGAGTGGGGCTATCATAATCTAGAAGCCCTGGCTGGCATGGCAATAGTAGTTATTTACTAGCCCAACACTGAATATCACTAGCCATGGGAGTGAGGCTACCTTAATCTAGATGCCCTGTGTGAGGAGTAGTGACTTTCTCAAACATTTGTTAAACACTAAAATGTGATGTTCGATCTTCACAGGTCAAGAAATACAGACAGACAGTGCATACGAACTTGTCGACGTAGACGCACCACCACCGACGGAAGTAATTCCAAATGAAGCTGATTTTCTGTTTGGATACGCCACGGTGATAGGGTTTGTGTCGTACAGATCAAAGACGCACGGATCCTGGTACATCTCCATGCTGACAAAGATGCTGAACAAATATGCTAAGAAGTAAGTTAATAATTAAAGCTACAAACCCTAGTTTCTAAACACTACAACATATTTTTTAATTTTAGAGCCGGTTTTTTTTTAATAATTTAAATTAGAAGTACACGTACTTACATTATATTATTTAGAATATTGATTTGTTGTATACCTGAAGTGGTTCTGGTCATCCGAGTGTTTGTAATGCCACAAAATGCATTTCATCATCATTCTAAAAACACACGTTAGTCTGAGAAATGCTGGTTATCGAAAAATGCTCTACTTACTTTAAGACGGTATTTCCCCATTTAACACCACAACTGGTACATCAAATGTCGTGGTATGTGCTATCCTGTATGTGATGGTGCATATAAAAGATCCCTTGCTACTAATCGAAAAGAGTAGCCCATGAAGTGGCGACAGCAGGTTTCTTCCCTCAATATCTGTGTGGTCTTTATAACCATATGTCCGATTCCATATAAACGTAAATAAAATGTGTTGAGTGCATCGTTAAATAAACCATTTCCTTCCTTCCAGGCTTCAGGGTCTCCGTTATAACATTATCCAGATGAGTTGGGTGTTTGTAGATTAATTAACAAAACTTAGTGTCCATAGTGTCCATTTTCATGGGCTGGACCTTTAATCACTTAATTGTGAGTTCTCCGATTTAAAGGCACTGTCCTCAGTTTGCAGCCATTGTAAGATGTTTCCGTCTAACAGAACCTTTCCCCACCCCGACGAAAACAACACATTTAATAGATTTTGTCTGTAGGTTCAATGTGTTTACGATTGTGTGCTCATGTCTGTAGTAGTTATTTTTCATTTTAATCAGGCATCGAAATAAGTCGAGAACTGTCGTTCAGATTAACGAGAGGTTACCACATAAGAAAAGTCGAACAGTAATAATGGACATAGATACATGTAAAACATAGTTTGTTGTTTATATAGATCTTTAATATGTAATTTTAGTTGTCATAAAGGATAACAACCAACACATTTTTTATATAGATCTTTAATATATAATTCAGGCCTGAATATAAGAGGCGAATGGTCATTCAGATTGCCTGGAGGTTACCTGACTTCATATTGATGCGACCTAAAAACCGGTGGCCATGATTTTGACCAGTACATATACACTCATGTCACCTTAGTCTGCGCGGCACAAACAAATGAAATCTGTTAACGTAAACATCCAAGAATTTCACTCCGTGTGACATAATGCAAAATGGCTGCACACATATTTTGAAGCCTGCACTTACAGCATGGCCTATTTTAACTATAGTCTGTTTCAAAATTATCATTGATTGTCCTATAGTCTAACGAACACTGTATGTGCTCATTTACACAGTTAATAAGAGACAACTTTTGTTGAATAATGATCGAATTTTTTGACATCGGCTTTTTATATATTGTGATTTTGTGTTGTCCAAACGAAGGATCATGGAACACCATTTATATTTATCATATTTGCATAATCTAAATTTTTCAGAAACAGACTATAACAGGAAGTGTTTGTTGTTTAGAACTTACAAAAAGTCGGATTAATTATTTGTTTGCTATTTCTGTAAATATTAGCGACAGAAGTGTTGTTGTAATGTTTGCTGCGCAGACTTATGTGCCGTCATGCAGGCCAGTAAATACAGGGGGGTCCCACTAAAAATGCACTACTCATTACTTGAGTTTAAAAAACATTAAAATTAAAATAACTTTCAGTAGTAACACGTTTATTGTTCCATTGTACTGTGGCGGTGAAACAAATATTTTTAAAGAAAGATTTTAACTTTAAAATATAACACAAATGCTTAGGCGTGCAGACTTAGGTGCCACCAGTGTACCTTAGTCCATATTTTATCCCACCTACTCGACATTGAATTTTCTGTATTTTATTTCCTCCAAAAGCACCTTACAACAGAACTTACGGTAACATCGAGATTCGCCGACTTTGTAATTGAAGGATTCCCGCTGTTAATTTTTAATCACGTGCTCAACATGAATGATGTGACTTTTTGTTTTTCATTTTGACATTTATTAGTGTTAAGTATTTAACTTTTTGTTTTTCATTTTGACATTTATTAGTGTTAAGTATTTAACTTTTGGGTAATTTATATTAATTAAAAGTGCAACGACAATTTTAAACATTGATTTTTAAAATGTTATCCCAACGTCATAAAAGGATGTTCCAGTCAGTTGCAAATGGAATAAGCTATGTATACCGTATGTAAGGCCTAATAAATTACGGAGTTAACATAGGATTTAACTAAATAGAAATAGGGGCTAACGGGTGGATTTTTTTCTTCTTTTTATGGGAGTTTGTTTAGATTTATTTTTTATTCTTTTATTTTTTCCTTCATGTCTTGTTTGTCTCGTATCTTGTTATGCAACTCTGGTATATAACATCATTAATTTGTGTCGTAAATTGTTCATTTTTGTAATCTGGTAACCTAAAACAAAAACAGGTTACCTACAGTGTGATTTGGGCTAACCTATTTTGGGGTTACCATAATTGTTCCTTAATCTCAGGCCTGATAATTTTAGTGGTCATAAAGGATCGAATAGTCGGGAATAGCTTACGTTGGAAGCAAACTCAGGTTAGATCAGGGCTGCGTTCAGCCAGACCGACTGAAAGAACACATCCGCTAGACCGGTTTATGAGCATCACGTGAAATCAAATGGCCACGTTGGGAACCCATCAAATAGTTCGCGAACGTTAGCGAAACGTTTGTTGGCTGAACTTGGGGCTGGGCTAGCTCTGGGTGCAGGGCCGGATTTAGACCTGGGGGGGGGGGGGGGGGGGGTGGCAGTTGCCCCTTATAAATCCGGCATTGTCTGGGTGAGCAAAACATTTCGCCTAATTGTCTAACAACTTTAAAAATTGCAGAAATCAACAGTTATTTTCTAAAAAAATATGTCAATTATTACACGAAATGTTTTTTGCCAAATTAAATTAAAATTCCCCAACTGCTTTCAAAATTTACAATTGGTAAATTTGGCGAGCTAGCCCTGGTAAGTTGATTATTACTTTTCACATTTTCTACTTCTTCTCAAGTTCCATTAGGCAGGTTTCAATCAGACTTGGTCCAGATGTTGCTCTCGTGGTCCTGACCAAGCGTTGTTATTTGAAATCCAAGACGGGCAACAGTTTGTTTTCAAAATCTCGATTAGCAATATTTATGGTCAATTGAAAATTGATTAGCAACTACTGTTTAATGTTAACAATTGTATAACGATCTCTAGCAGAAATACAGTATTTCTGGTCAGCATAAATATAGTACTTTCTGCAACTCTAGGCCTCTGAAATTTGTGAGAACAATAGTTTCGTTTGCACATTGCACAAATCTAGTTTTGCATCATCCATTTTGCATTCGCGTATTAAACTCAGGACATTATTTACATCGTCATGGCGGGTTATGCAGAAACTTAATGGGTCACTTGAATGTTTTGTTTTGTTTTGTTTTTTTTGTTTTTTTGGCATAACCCATAAATGGTTTACGCCAATTTTCAATTTTTAGAGGACTGAATACTGATCCAATATCTTGGATTTTATTCATATTTTAAGTTAATTTTTTTTTTTTTTTTTTTCTTTGTTCAGGGAAGACATTTTGAGTCTGCTGCTGTTGGTGAATAACGAAGTGGGTAAGGCCAACGCAATGATGGACGGTGGCCGGTACAAACAGTCGCCAGCGCCGCTCTACACGCTGCGGAAAAAGTTGATTTTCAGATGAAAGGGGACATCTGTGGTTTGCTAGAATATACAGACTTCACAGTATTGCTACTAGCATTAGTGGTGTAACAATACATCGAACTATCGATATGTTGCGATAGTCAGTGCCTCAATAGCAATGCATCGATAGTTAATTCAGCTATCGATAACTATCGCAATTGCTTGCTCAACTATCGATACTTTCGATAGTATGCATGTAGTGAAAGCATAACAACAACAATGTGTGGTCTTTATATTATAAATTTATTAAATCAGAATAAGGTATTTGCCTAATTAGCATTAACAGCGGTGTGGTTTAAAAATAGACATTGGTTTTAGTTCAGACTTGGGCACTTCAAAGAAATAATGCAGTCATGAAATTGAAAACAATGTTACACACTGTTACTGTTAGACTGCTAAATCTAACTGGCGGTAAATGATTGTGTTACATTTGTGTTTAATTGTCTGCCGGAGGTATGACCTTTCAAATGACCTTTGAGGAAACTTGCATTTTCGTGTTATTTACTGTGATAAGGTGACAAAGTTGGGGGTGGGCTTATTTACGAATACATGTGTAAGGGCCTAATTTCGTAAATGCTATCAAAACGGAGGGGGACTTATTCAAAGACATAGACATGGGCTAATTTCTGTCAAATACGGTACGCACACACATACATACAGGGTCGTAGCCCGAGTACTCTGACTGTAAGAGAGCTAGACGGACATTTGGACATAAACACGCTCTCATTACAGTCAGAGACCAGCCTATGTCTTTTTTTGGCAATTCCTGACTACCAAACGGTAGGCAACGAGTCCCGCTCTAATACCACAACAATCCTATGTTTGACGTCAAATACCTTTACATCAATCATTTTCGAGTTAAGTGATACAAAAAAAATCCACATATTAATCACTAATACACATACTACAGAAAGAAACCCGACAGCACCCACATTCAGCTACGCTTCGTGACACTCCGTCGCAACAATTACAAAGCTCGGCGATCTATTTCGAGACTGGGCGATTCCGCCTTGTGCAGCAGTTACAGGGGTCGTCTCATAAGAGGAGGCAGTACAGTACGTAGCACATACTTTTGCCGTATCCTGTCGATAACACCCCAAATGTATCCTTCAAATTCAAAATGGAATCAATAATGTGTAATTGTTTTGGTTTAATGACGTAATGAAATCCAAATTCATCCAAAACGGCATTAGCCAACTCTTCCATGTTGTAACTTCGCTTGATATGAGACGGCCCCTGTAACTGCTGCACAAGGCGGAATCGCCCAGTGCGCGATCACGTGGTCTACGTCTCGAAATAGATCGCCGAGCTTTGCAATTGTTGCGACGGAGTGTCACGAAGCGTAGCTGAATGTGGGTGCTGTCGGGTTTCTTTCTGTAGTAAGTGTATTTGTGATTAATATGTGGATTTTTTTGTATCACTTAACTCGAAAATGATTGATGTAAAGGTATTTGACGTCAAACATAGGATTGTTGTGGTATTAGAGCGGGACTCGTTGCCTACCGTTTGGTAGTCAGGAATTGCCAAAAAAAGACATAGGTTGGTCTCTGACTGTAATGAGAGCGTGTTTATGTCCAAATGTCCGTCTAGCTCTCTTACAGTCAGAGTACTCGGGCTAACAGGGTCGTAGCCAATGGTGTGTGTGGGGTGGGGGGGGGGGGAGTCGGTCGACCCCACACCTTACCGGTGACTTATTTGTTTTCAATATTCATCAAAACAAACTTGCATCTCCAACTCAAACGTGACAAAATAATTTAATTCGATGTGTCGTGCCTCACCATCAGCCTAAACGACACACCCAGGGGCAGATTATGGGGGGTTCCAGTTGCACGTGAACACACACACACCCCCCCCCCCCCACCCCCGGCTAAAAAAAACCCCAACCCCATCACGTAGACAACCTGTAAAAATTATAATTTCAAATTATAAACATTTACATATTGTTTCAGAAACCCTCCCTTACTTAAAGCATAATCCGCCCCTCAAGAATAGTACTATCACTATTGCAATACTATCAGAATACTATTTTAACTATCGCAATACTATTGCAATAGTAAAACTGACCGCAATAGTTACCCCAAACAAGCTTTATGAAATGTGGAATGGACGTATTAGGGAACATCTGAAGCTATTATTAATAAAATACCTAGAGATGCATGAAAATTATAGTTAAGTGGTACTAAACATCACCAGTTTTTAACAATGAAAGAACTATTTGTCTAAAAACATCTTGGCACATAACTACAGCTATTTGAGGTCTAATATATGGTTATTTTGAGACATGGTTGAGAGTGAGAGAGGAAAAGATAGGAATGTTTGTTTAATGTTTGTTCAGCACATTTTAAGAAATTTAGTAGGTTTCCTCTTAGGCCATATGTTAAAATTACCAAATGTTTGACATCCAATAGCCGATGATTAATAATCAATGTGCTCTAGTGGTGTCGTTAACCAAATCTTTTTTTCTTTTTTTTCTTAGTTTTCTAATCTGACGTTTCCAGAGTGAGCTATTGTTTATTGTTCTTGCTATGACTTCTCCTACAATATAGCTGCAGGGGTGGGATGTAGCCCAGTGCTAAAGCGGGCAATCGGTGTGGGATCGATCTCCATCAGTGGGTCCAGCCACGACTGGTTTATCAATGTTCGAGAAGCATAAGCAATGACAGACAATCTTTTTCTTTTGGTGTCGTGTTTTTGGTACAAAATTGCACCAAGTCCCTCCTGTGATGCATCGACATGAAGAATGAAAGGATTGTCAAAATTAGGATATGCCATGATGCCTGGTTTCATCAAGAAATATGTAAGTTCACAGAGGATAGAACTATGCTCACTAGTCCATAGTATTTGTTTCCCAGACGGTACCTGTCCATTCGATTTTTTCCTTCCATACTTTTTAGTTCTTGTTTTAGATGCCGTAATACTGGTTTTGTACGACAGCAAGTCATACAATGGTTTAGCTCTACGAGAGAAATCAGGTATATACCGCCGGTAATACCCTATAAAACCTAGCAGTTTCCGAACTTCACCTACTGTTCCAGGAGTCTTCCCTTTAAGTGATGCAACAGCTTCTTTGTCTGCTGGATCCATGGTGTATCCATCTGGAGTAACCAAATGCCCCAAATACCGAACTTTGTTCCGAAATAACTCGCACTTCCTAGGCTTTAGCTTTATTCCCTTCTCACGTAGTCTTTGAAGAACAGATTTAATGTTCTGAATGTGATCCTTAAATGTCTGACTATAGACGAGGATATCATCAAGGTAAGGGAGACAAAATTTATCACGAATTCCATCGAGACACTCGTTCATGAACCTCTGAAATGTAGCTGGTGCTCCATTGAGGCCAAATGGTATCCGATTCCACTCATATAGACCCCATGGGGTTATAAATGCTGTTAGATGACGGCATTTTTATTTGATAAAACCCTGGTGGTAAGCTTTACCTTGATCAAGGAGTGAACCACTGACTTCCTCCCAAACTATCCAGGGCATCTTGAATCCTTGGAAGTGGGTATTTATCGTCAACTGTTTTACTGTTAAGGCGTCGATAGTCCACACAGAGTCTGAGACTTTCATCTTTTTTTCTCACATACAACAGGACTGGTGTAGGATGACTTTGATTTACGAATCCACCCCTTTGCCAACATATTTTGGAGATAGTCTTTGACTTCCTGATAAAGAGGTTTAGGGATTGATATATACGACTGCTGTACCGGTGTATGTCCATTTATGTCCATTTCAAGTTCAGGTGCATTACCAATATCATCATCATATCGAAAAAAAACATCACACATCTCCCTTAACATCTGTTTGACCTCTAAAACCTGATCCGGGTCCACCCCACTTTGTTCAAGTTCCACTGATGGATCCCAGTATTCCGAGTTTTCTTGAGTTGGTGCACATTTTGTTGATCCCATTGTTATATCTAAAGAGTTCATATCATCTGGACGTTTGTCAGAAAACTGACCACTGACTGGTATTTGCATTACTGACCTGATGGGTTGGATTACACCAAGTTCTGTATGTTTTGGTAGAGTCACACTTCTTGAGGACGTATTTGACACAAGTAGTTTTATAGTACAAGAACTCTCAATCCTTATCTTAAGTAGAGTTTCTGGAATCTCAACTGTATACCTGTCTTGGTCTAGCTCTGGAGTAAACAATACATGGATTGGGTTGTCACTAGTATTACCTCTAACTGAGACTTTCACTAACCTAGATGAATGACCAGGGATAGTGACCCTGCTACGCCCTGTCCTAACAACACTAATATTTTCTACCCTGTCAGCCTTCAACAAACTAATAACTGCTGATGCATCTTTGCTCCACAAAGATGGAAATGCTGAATTAATTGCATTAATACTTTCTGCATTCTCAGCATTAGAACAACACTCAGTGACATTGTACCCAATTATGGGGTGGTCCATTCCGGCCGCATTTGTAACTAAAAATGGTACTCTCAAAACATTTGGCATTTGTCCCAACTTAAAATCTATTTCCGTCCACCCACTAAAAGGAATAGTTGTTCAACTTGCTGAGAACACAGATAAATCTGTGAAAAGTTTAGCTAATGGCTTAACTACTGCATTGGGCAGATGGACTTCGATCCACTTACTATTAATCAAAGACACTTGGGCACCAGTGTCCCACAACACTGATGTGGTTGTACCATTAAGACTACATTCTACAATGCACTGTTTACCAACAAGTTTAACTAATTGTTTTTGTGTTCTAGGAGAAATGGAAAGAACCTGTCCCTTTAACTGATTCACAAAAACACTGTTTGTATGAATGTTTCCAGTTTCTAGTATTTGAATCCGGTGACAAATTAGTCTATGGTTATCCCAACTGTTGTCTTGGCAAGTTTTCGAACAAAAGAATGCTGCGTTACAGCCACTGCAATGGTATGATGGATTGGACTGTCCACAAGATAAACAGTATTGTCTTGAAGGGGACTCTCGACATTGGGTTACTGCTGGTCCCCGTGGAGTAACCCGTTGATGTTTCCCTGTCGACCGTGCCGGCATCCTGCAATGAAATGTTCACTGCTGCCGCATCGAAAACAATGATTGCAGTACTGTGCCTGTGCCTGTCTACAGTTTGAGCATTTTCCCACTGGTCGTGTTCTTCTGCTGTTATTATTTCTACTTTGGTTGTCCATAACTGTTGCTGTTCCGTATTTCGTTACGTAATGCTGCTACCTCTGCCTGAAGCTCCTTCAAATTGGTTACAAAAGTTCCTTCCTTTGGTTCTCTTTTGTTTGCATGCGTCTCGTTATCTGTGTCTGTATCAACATTCACCTGCTGAACTTTAATCTTGCCAAACTTTGATTTTCTTTCACCCTCTTGTGCTGTGATATTATTCATTTCCAGAATCAGTTCCTCATCTGAGATGTCTGGACGATTAAGTATGGGTTCAAAAGCTTGATGGATGGGTTAATCTCTCAAGCCCGTAAATACTGTTCTCAGAAACAAAGAGCGGATTAAGCCCTTTTCGTATTTGATATTATCATCCGTTTCCTTTGATGCGAACAATATTTTCTGTCGTAGGTCGAGCGTTCGTATCAGAAATTCTTGTGGTTCCTCTTGCAAACCTTGTGTCGCCTTGTTTAATTCCGTGAAAAGTTCTGTGGCAGATTTCTCATGGTAATGTGCTCTAATGATCCCTCTTACAGCAGCAAGATTTAAATCTGGTCTACCTTCAAGATAACTCCGAAGACCTGACCCTGGTGGAATAGCACGTAATATGGCATCAACTATCTCGAGTAATACAAATAAACTATTCAGCATGAGTCATGCAAATAACCTATTCAGTATGAGTCATGTGGCTTTGTAAATCAATATGACCTTGAGCAATACACAATGACAGTTTAGTAGAGTTATATTACTACTAATAATTTGTAACATTGCTACAATTTCAACTGTTATAGCAATTTAATAAAACTATCATGGTATGATATATTATACAATATATGCCAAATAACCATGTATCAGTGTATCTGTATGGTGTATCTAGTCTACCAGACTAAATTGACTTTTATTTCCAAATAAAGTTGGTTTTAAAAACCATGGTTGTTTTATCCTAACTTGTGTTTGTTTTGTTTAACATTATTACTAGAACACCTCAAATTATTTATTATCTGCTAGTGTACATCTAACATTTGGTCACTAATACACAAGGTTAGAGAAAACTTGCTACATTTGTCCACAAGCAACACATCTTTTATACTCATCTTTTCAGTCAGGACAGTACATACCACAATATTTGATATTCTAACTTAACTCGTATTACATTCTATTTTGACCACATATAAATATTATAATAGTCTTCTAACCAGTGACATAACATCAGGACAAAACAGTCATTATAAAATCTAAATACTACTAATGGGTGATTAAAATATTGTGGTGGCATTTTAATAACTCATTTTATGGAATGCAAACCCATTATACTCTTTTGTCAATTTTACTACACTATTTTGCCATACCAAACAGAACGAGAAAATTCAACTGAACAACAAATGTAAGGAGGCTATTATACAACTATTTTGGGTATCTATGAATACCATACTATGACAAAATCATGTACTTTACAATGGGCGCTGCCATTTCGTTTAATGCATTATAGGTAATAAGTACTTTCACTCATGTTGTATAATGGACACTGCCATTTTGTTTAAAGCATTATGGGTAATAGCACTTTCACACGTGCGATATAATGGCCGATGCCATTTTGTTTAACGCATTATGGGTAATTACCATTTTTGCACTAATACCCACTTTCAATCTGATTTTTCAGATAAACTGCTCTAATACAACACTGCCTTATTCATAGTGTTGGCCTCTGACTAATGTACATTATATTTTATCTATAACATTCTTAATATCTATAAAAATTAACGCTAAACGTTTCGGATTCCACAATGGTGGTTTCTCGCTTCACTCTTTTCTAATCAACACACAAATACACTTACAGTCAACTTAACATAACCAGATTATTAATTATTTTGGGTTCCTGAATACTTCGTAAACGTAGATTAATAATCATATAATTGGATATTAAGTGAAATTACCACAATTACCTATAAAAAGAGAAGGCAATTCAGACTTGAATTTTTAATGGCGGACACGTACAAGTGTTGGTCACGTGTTTCGCCACGTCATCAAGCATCCATCGTTGCTTCCCTTCCTACGTTGACTAATTTCTAATTACCATAGTCACTATAATTAAGGTTGGTTCAACAGTGCATAATAATAATAATAATAATAATAAAACATAATATATATATATATATATATATATATATCGTTTATCATAGTTATAGCCCGTTTACCTTAATGTTTATTTTAAATCAAACATGAGTGAAGTAATCATGGTTCACATTCCATCTACACAATCCTAGTGTCAGGTCAGAACGTTACAGTATTGATGTTAGTAATATTCTGTGAAAAAAATTGGTAAAGAGATGATGCTCTTAGCTTTGCAGCTAAATTACCCAGGGATACCAGATACGACATTTTCGCATTATATTCGTGTGTGAAACAACACTTTGGTGATAATGTACTACCTGAAACTCACAGGTCAAATCTGCAAAACATACATAGAAATCAAAGGGAGACAATTCAAGATTTTGTTTCAAGAGTTAGTGTGTTAATGGGAAAAGCCTATCCAGGATTGAAAAATAGCAACACTAAACTATTTACCGAACTGGTGAGAGGACTTTCAGATCACAGTGTAGCCTATGATGTTCTCACTAAGACACCACAAACTTTGGATGCAGCATTCAACATGATCAAATGGCACGAATGCTGTAAAAATAATATTACAAGGACAGCTAGTGTCAGGGGAGTAGATATTGAGAGGGATACTACGGAACATGACATTGAGGTAAATCGAGTGAACATGAAGAAATTCGTTACAGAGAAAAGACTTCTGCAGTTTAGACGTGAGTTGAAAGACTATAATTAAGGAAATGAAATAACTTGAATAAATGTGTGAAAAGGAATTTCCAAAGAGACTCTAATAATAAGAAATTGTGTTTTTCCTGTAAAGAGGAGGGTCATTTTGCTAAATACTGTCCTTATCTTGGAGAAGAAAACAAAGCCGTGAAGAAGTGGAATAAATATGAAGATGATTCCAGGAGGTCAGAGCAGAAGCTTAATTCAGCTAGACTGACGGTGGCTGAAAATGATATCAATGGACAATCTTTAAACATGTAAAGGCTGAAACAGACGGCCAAGTTTCAACCTCAAACATGAAGTTAGCTAATCGTGATGATAAACAGTGTAATCATAGAAGTGATAATCAGTGTGATGACGTAAACTGTGTAGGTGAGTCTAGTGACATACTGTGTAGTTTGCCTTTTGAGTTCAGAAAGGGAGAGAATTTATAGGAGATGGTGCTAAACTAAATGCTTGCATGGGGGTTATAAGCCCAAAGGTGTTCCGGGACGAGTGTGAAGGTCTTGGTGGAACGAGTAGGGGTAAGAAGCTTCATGGACATTCAGAGGGTTTAATTTCATTGGAGGATTTCAGCACAGATATGGAAGATGAGCTGAAAAACAACAATGATAAAGATATAAATTCCAGTGTGAACAGGGGAAAAGTGCAAATACAACAGAGGTTATAGAAGGGACTCATAGTTTCAAAAATGATAAATGTTGATGAAGAAATTACTGTTGAAATTAATAGGGCTTCTTTGAAATGTCACTGACGTCCACTCATTGTATTTGGGATTAGGGTTGTACATGATTTATAGAAGTGATGCTTTTTGTATAGATATGCTGTTACAATAATAACTTCCTGAGGGTGTTTTAATCCCCAAGGTCCTAACTGCCATACATTAACTGTATCGATTAAGGGGTACGAGGGAGTGGCTCAAGATAGGCGCAGGGGTAAGGTGCAGTGTCGCACCAGTAAGTCGCAGGACTATCTGTGAAACCATTGACGACCTCGTCACATGAAAGTTGATTATGGTTTGAAGAGATGTGGCATGACGAATTAGAAAGGGGTACAGAGTCGAGGAACAAATAAATAATTAACTGTATCAATTAAAGCCTCGTTTACATGCCACCATTTGACCCTGGGTCATATTTTAACCCGGGGGTCAAATTGGTGGATTTTAACCCCGGGGTTATATTTTTTTAGTGCGTTTATATGACTGAGTATAAAAATGATATTTTCATTAAATATATGTCCATTTGAGCCCACACCATGGGACGTATACGGCGTTTTCAACGAAAGCAGCTCTTTGCAATGGTACTAACTGTGGCCTTAGTTGCAGCATTACAACGTGAGAGAAGAATATGGGCAGTGCAAAGAAGCAGAGTGTGGTGGCAGGATATCGTTCTAGGTACTTTTACTGATGAACAATGGAAAGAAAATTTTCGAATGAAAAGAGCGACATTTGACTTTCTATGTACAAAGTTATATGACAAACTGCAAAGAAGCTCGGTGGTGCGAGAAGCCTTATCTGTAGAACACAGAGTTGGAGTCGCCATATACTTCCTTGCATCTACTGCGGAGTACAGAACAATTGGAAACTTGTTCGGAATCCACGAGTCTACTGTGCATTCTTGCGTGCATGATGTTTGTGATGCAATAGTTGCTCTACTCTTTCCAGCGTTCGTGACCTTTCTGAAGGGCCAAGGATTGAAAGAGATCATCCGTGGCTTCCAGGAAACGTGGAACTTTCCTAACTGTGCTGGCGCCATTGATGCCACGCACATTCCCATTATTGCCCCAAAAGAAGATCACGCAGACTATGTAAACAGAAAGGGATGGTACTCGATCATACTGCAAGCAGTATGTGACCATAGATACCGCTTTACTGACATCTGTATCGGATGGCCAGGCCGTGTCCACGATGCGAGAGTTTTCGCCAATTCTCAGCTCATGGCGCAGGCAGTAAATGGGAACTTGTTACCATCATCACCAGAATGGACACAGGCCGTAGGACCTACAGATGACAACGTCGACATGCCAGTGGTCCTCATTGATGACGCAGCATACCCGATGTCTTCATGGCTTTTGAAACCATACGTTGACAGGGAGATTTACTGAAGAAGAACACACATTCAACTACCACCTGAGCAAAGCGCGAATGACAATCGAAAATTCATTTGGACGCCTTAAGGGTCGCTAGAGGCGCTTTCTCAAGAGACTGGATTTGGACATCAGCTATGTCCCCAATTTAGTGACCGCCGCAGTGACCCTACACAACATCTGCGAAACTACTGGAGACATATTTGACGACAGATGGATGGATCGAGTAATCGCGATGAATGTTCATCAACCTGAACCATACCAAATGAGAGCTCAGCCAATGGACGGCAAGGAAATTAGACGCTTACTTTCACGTCAGTTTACTGAAGAACGCTAAATAACCTACTTCGTACTACAGGAATTCGAGATGCCCTATAGAGAAGCACACGTGATTACTCCAGCAGTGAGAAGATATATGTGGCGTTAATCATGGGCATGTTAACCAATGATTTAAAAAACAGGTACAATGTTAAAAACATTTATTTTATTTTCATAATCATGTCGTACATGTACAACAAAATGATGTAAACGAAAATGGTGTATGTATTGTTGGTAAAAGATGATATCTGATATTCAATCAACACATTTTCTGTATTAAATGTTCATTTAAAACTATAAAATGACGTCTTCTCGTTATTGAAGTAATGTTAAAGTTAGAAAATATAAAAAAAATTGAGTGTATCTTCCACACAGAACTGGATATGCATACACGTTTGTTGCAACCATAAATGAAAAATTTGGCGCTTATCGTGAATTTTTTTCATTTACGGGCGATTTTTCATTTACGGTTGCAACACACGTTTCCTCTGCAGTAAATATAGAACAAATGTTCATGTAACAATCACACAGGAAATCAACTCAATGATGAAATTTGTGTTTGAATAACAGTCAGTTACTTCAGAGGTTTACATAACTGGTGTGGTCGTCGGTTGCATGACGAATGGTGTCGTCGTCAGTTCCATGACTGATGGCACCGTGGCTGCTGATGTCTCCAAAACTACATGCAACATTCGAGAACGCCCGCATAGGAACTGGTGTTTGAGGAAAAGCTGGTGGAACAAAATTTGTCTCACGGCAATTTAACATAAGTTGAAACATTCGCATCTGATTTTCTCTGTCTTCACGTTTAGTTCTTTCTTCCATCTCCAGTTTAGTTAGTTCGTGTGCTCTCTTAAGGGCGTCATCATCGATAAGTTTTATTTCCAAATCGATCTTTCTCTTCTCGATTTCCTGCGCTTGTGTTTCTAAATTTTCATTTGATGAAGTAAATTTGTCCATAACCGTTTGAAGTGAAAGTTCCAGCTTCGTCTTTTTCGGTCCTTTCATAGATTGTTCTGTTGGAGGGATTTCTTTCTTACTTTGTATGTTTCTGTCTTTTCCATGCTTGACTTTTTTTTTCTTGTTCTTTCTTCTGTTGATCGTTGATGTCGTCATACTTCACATTATCTTCTGGCGAAGAGGATACGGAAGGAAAAGCTTCACGAGATACATCATGGTCGTCCAAATTCGGCATTTCTGCGACATTGACCTCCTCAACATCACTGAGGTCAGCAATGTCTACATCGTCATCATCGCTGCTCTGATCACTATGATCGTCAATTATGTTTGTGGCTATGCTTTGAATTACCTTACACGGAGATGTCGCCGGTCGGTCGCCAAGTATATCATTCAGTTCATTGTAAAATTTACACAACTTCGTTCCCTGTCCACTCTTCTTCAGCATGTCCCTGCATTTTCGGTACGTTTTCTTTAGATATTTCATCTTCTTCTTGAGCTGGTATGGTGTCTTGTCATAGCCTTTATCCTTCATTGTTGCACTTAATTTTCTATAAATTGCCTTATCCACTTTTGTGGGACTGTCAAGTTGATGCTGGATATGAAATTCAGTCCATAAGCCCAACAGACATAAAGTTGAAGCATTTGTCCAGGCATTTCCTCTAGCAGTTTTGGGCGGCATCTTGTTTCAAGCGACTATTTTACTGAATGAGAACTCAGACAGTTATTGCATACTATCTATTTTTAGCATGTCTGACCTATGTTATGTTTCATGTGATCATTTGACAACTGTTCAAAACATCAACGCGTTTGTCTCCCTGTTTTAAACATCAAAGTGTGTTGTCTCTTTGATCAATTCAAAACATCAAAGTGTGTTGTCTCTTTGATCAATTCAAAGAATTATCCAGGGTCAAATACATTGGAGCCGTTTATATGGTGGAAAATACACAAATTAGACCCTTTTTGATATTTGACCCAGGGTCAGATCAAATTTGACCTACCTCTTGAGCAGGGTTATATTTTTCGAAATTAGACCCGGGGGTTATTTTTTTAACCCAGGGGTCAAATGTAAAACAACCCGTTTATATGATGCAATTAGACCCCCGGGTTAAAAGTTTGACCCAGGGTTAAAATTTGACCCATGGTCAAATGGTGGCATGTAAACGGGACTTTAAGAGAAAGATATTTGTAAGTAATGAAAGCTTTTTCTCAGTATTAATACAAGTTGATTCTTGTTTGATATATTAAAAAAAACACCCATAAACCCAATCTCGTCTTTTTAACCCAAAACAACTATTTAACGAAATGTTTGTAGATCAACCGCCGTTGATCAAATATGGTCCAGTCACAATTGCGAAATGCAAGAAACTTTTCAGTATTGTAATTAAACATTATTATGTTTTTAAACGATTATACATTTCGTACTACCCCAATACACTTCACCCTGTATATATACTGATTTACAAGTAATATAATGAAATTTAATATATCATCTGCCCTATGATTATCATGTATTTGAAATATTATATCTGTAACTGTAAAATGAAGATATCTAATTTGTTTGTCTGTTTGTTTGTTTGTTGTTGTTGTTTTTTGTGGGGGTTTTAGCAATTCCTCTTTTCACCATGTTAATTTTGTACATACAGTCAGATTTCTCACTTATTGCAGTGTCTGCGCTTAACCTTTCTTTTGAGTTGGCATCCGGCCAAGTGGTGACAGCACTTTCACTTGCCTAGGAAAAATTGTAGTGGGTTTCCTCTGATGACTACGTGTCAGAATTATCACATGTTTGACATCCAATAGCTGATGATTAATTAATCAATGTTCTCCAGTTGGTGTCGTTAAACAAAACAAACTTTTAACTGTCAAGCACAGTGGGTTAGTGAGAGAGAAGTAACAGAGAAGTCGGTGTAGTGGCCTTTCAATAATGTTCCGGTTTAATGCGTAGGTGCTGACGGGTTTCTCGAAAATTATCAATGTAATGGTATTTAGCGCCAAATATAGAGTTATTGTTGTCCATGTGTTAGAGCGGGAATCTTTGCCTACCCGGTGGTAGGCAGCCCTTCCGTGTTTTCGTTATTGAGTTGTCTCTGGCAGAGAATGATCACAACGTCCAAATATCCGTCTAGCTCTTGAACGGCAGGGTACTCGGGTTAACCTAGTGGGCGGGACGTATCCCAGTGGTACAGCGCTCGCTTGATGCGCGATCAGTGTGGGATCGATCCCCGTCGGTGGGCCCATTGGGATATTTCTCACTCCAGCCAGTGCACCTCGACTGGTATATTAAAGGCTGTGGTATGTACTATCCTGTCTGGGATGATGCATATAAAAGATCCCTTGCTGCTAATCAAAAAGAGTAGCCCATGTGGTTCTTAACCATATGTCTGACGCGATATAACCGTAAATAAAATGTGTTGAGTGCGTCGTTAAATAAAACATTTCCTGCCTTAACGATTAACTCAACACATCTTATGTACGGTTATATGGCATCAGGTTAACTGAGCTGTTAAATATGGCTTTGAGTCTTAGTCGGTGTCAGGGTGCGAACCTAGTACCTGCCACTCTGCCCGCCCCGGACCTACGGCCGTGTGTTTTCCTTGATTTGTCTCTGTCTCTGTCTCCGTTTACGTATCTATCTACCCATCCGTCCACCCACTCCTCCATCCACCCACCCACCCACCCACCTATCCACACACCCATCCATCTGCTGAGCCAGTCAGCTAATATAATATGCATGTATACATGTGTATGTCCTAGTTAAAAAACCGACATACAAACAATATATATATTGTATACATATACATCTATTTACTTGTATGTATGTGTGGGCGTGTGTGTGCGCGCACGCGCGCGCTTTTGCGCTCGTGTGTGTGTGTGTGTGTATTGTATATGTATTGATGTATGAATATATATTGACTGTTACATACATAGATATTAACGCACTGGAGGATAATTAAATCCTTTCTGGCCTCACAAATTGTCCCATGTCGTTGCTGGGACTCGAACCTATGGCACCGAATCGCCCGCAAATTGCAGACTTGCAACGATACCTTCTAATATATATACATTTAAACATACTATATACATGTACGTACGTACGTACCTGTCATACCATACCACACATACTGCAGGAAGAAACCCGTCAACAACTACGTATATAACCAGGACATTATTGAAAAGTGCTGCTGTCGGGTTTCTTCCTGTGGTATGTGTATTAGTGGTTAATATGTGAAACATTTGTTATCAGGGAGCTCGAAAATTATCGATATAACATTATTTAACATAAAACATAGCATTGTTGTTGTATTGGAGCAGAAATCTTTGACTACCGTTTGGTAGGCAGCGATTGCGCAGAATTTATACAAGTTGGTCTCTGGTGGTTAGAGAGCGTTGATGACACAAAATGTCCGAATAATAAAAACATACTGGCCTAAGGGTCTCGAGTGGTTTATATTATATGTTTGTAAAGTGAACGACTGTTCTTGACTTTATTTCGATTCCTGAACACCATGAAATAAACCAAATATTTTAGCCATTCACCCAAAATAAATAAATAAATAAAATATATTAAAATATAAAAAATAAAAATATTAAGACTGACTGATCCGTCTACAGAACAGCCTACGTCAAGACTTGTTCCAACAGACAGAACTATTTGAAAGTGATGGATATGTGTAGAGAAATATTCAAAGACTATTGAAATGCGGTTCTAAAATATTTGACTACACAATCACAGTGTCAGTATGGTACCGTACTTGAATAACAAAATCATGAAAATGGTCAAGATTCACCTACTCGCGCAAAATAATATTATCAATACCAAGTGTCCTGGCAGCTGTAGTGTTGGTAAGTATCCGCTGAACATAATGTTTCAGCTATATTCTAAATTAAAAATAGTTTGCTATAGCTTTCATCAGGGTTAGTTAGTAGTGTAAAGCATAAATGCTGAACACAGATCGCACTATTTATATTTTACGCAATTACTGTGGTGCTCCAGTGGGGAGGGGGAATTCCAGCCAACTGCTGTTTTCCTTTTTCCGGGAAAACCACTACTGTGATTCTAGCGAACTTTTGTAGGTGAACTTTTTTGACCGGAAGTTATCGATTGGTAAAACAAAACAGCTTGTCAAGGGAGACAACTCTTTATTACTTTTGTACCTTTATCCTTTTTATTTGGAGCATCAGCTTAAATGTTTCGACATTGTCCCAATATCAATAATGAGCTGTTTAATGGTATATCGTACAAATAAATATAAAGAGACCTTGTATATGAACATAACGTACTGTAATTGTTATATATTTATCTTAAAATTTATTTAACAAGTTTATTAATTAATTTCTTTGATATCAAATAAAATTACCATTTCCCCTTTTTATATTGGTTTGAAAACCCCCCAATCCAATACGTCTTGCTTACTAGCAATAAAGCATACATGTTGTTTGTTTTAATTTGTAACCTTTGGTTGCTTTGTATTCCTGCTTTGTTTTTTGTTTTTGATTAGGTGTTTTTTTGGTGTGTTTATGTCGGGGGGTGGGACTCACCTTCTGCATCTTGTATGTATTAAACTTTTCGTTACATATTTTTGTTGTTGAAATGCATCAACCCTGATACCTTTGTGGTGACGTAAGTTAAGTGTACATACACACTAACTTAAAAGTACAATACTGTTACTTTAATTTTATAGAAAAGACAATCCATTGAACAATTTATGGAGTACTGAATTTTTTTATTGTAGAAAATTGAAAATATTACCTACACATTCAATTTCAATTTCTTTTAATATTGCGTCACCCCAAAGGTTTCGGCCTAATTGTCAGCATTTCTAAAATAATTTTTGTTCTCAATAGGCCTTTCATGTAATTTTGTATACATGAAACCATAACTGGTCATCAGTCAGGGTATGAGAACAAAAAGGTTTTTCCCCAACTACTAAGTTTTATTTTGCATTCAAGAAGAAAGACGCTTCTTCTAGTGCCACCTTGACGGACAGAAAGATAATGTATTAACTGAAAGTAGTTAAACCCAGATTCCCAATGACTTATAAAATGTGGTCAATCATCTTGGGGTCGCTGTAACCCAGCTAGATTTTCAACCATTACATTTAATAATTAATTATTTAATTATCCATACAACAATTAGTGAAACTGTTGTTCACATATACTCAGGGCTTCTAGAATGTTATAAAAAAAATCCCTTAGCCATGGATCAGTGATTTTAAAAATGTACTATCCATGATTAAAAATTAACTAGCCCCACTTTAAATATATACAATTTCACCAATAGTAATAATCAGATATGTTGTCTAAAGAGATAAGACCTTAAAAACCCCTAGATTGGGGGTGACAAGAGGGGGCAGAATATTCATATTTACAAAATAAAGACAAGGTTGTTTTCTTCCAGTAGTTATTTACTAGCCCAACACTGAATATTACTAGCCATGGGAGTGGGGCTACCATAATGTAGAAGCCCTGCATATACTTTTTTTTATATATACAGACACTGCTAAATGATATGAACTTGAAATGTAATGTTTGCAAATATATATAAAGTATCTGTAGGTGTTATAAGTTTTTAATATTTCAATAATTTAATTAAACACATCAATTATATATGTATCCTTGTACAGGAGTAAACATTTTAACCCAAATAATGAAGAATGTGATGAAATAATGAAGAATGTGATTATTCCATGGTTATGACTCCTTTCAATTCGCAGGTGTTTATTGGTCAGCTATCATTCTCACTCGTTTCGAATAGCAATACACATATATATTATGTGCAACGTATGGTACCAAGTTCACTTTATAATTGTAGCCAATGTCCTGAAATATAAAAACTATAATTAGGCATGTGACACAGGGTATGAACTTAAGGATAATTGCATTTTTAGCAATCTCCAAATATGAAAAATAAACAACCCCAAACCACTTTTAATTTAGAATGCTAAGGTAAGTACGACTCACACATTACTAAGTGGCAATGTTCAGAATGATTTGTGTCAATTAAATGAAACACCAACCCACTTCTGCAACATGATACACATCAGTGTTCAGAATGGGTTGTGTATAACATAAAACACCAAGTCACTTCTGCAACATCACATACAGCACCTGTAAATATTCTAAAAAATTTAAATAAATTAATACCCCAAAAAAACGTAATAGCAATATTATGAAAAGCAACTGAAAACACATTTTACATGTTATGTATCGAGAGGTTGATCATCTTGGGGTCGCTGTTACCCAGCTAGACTCTCAATCCATCTTTAGGTATCTCCAAATATTTAAAAAAACCGAAAAAGAAGCTTTGATCTTATAATGTTACGGTAAATACAACTTACACATTACTAAGTGGCAATGTTCAGAATGACTTGTGTCAATTAAATGAAACACCAACCCACTTCTGCAACAACATACACATCAATGTTCAGAATGGGTTGTGTATAACATAAAACACCAAGTCACTTCTGCAACATCACATACAGCACCTCTAAATATTCTAAAAAAAATTAAATAAATTAATACAAAGAAAAGTCATAGTAATAATAAGAAAAGCAACTGAACACACATTTTACACGTTATTTATCAAGAGGTTGATCATCTTGGGGTCGCTGTAACCCAGCTAGACTCACAACCCATCTTTAGCCATCTCCAAAGAAAAAAAGAAGAAAAAAAAAACAATTTGAATTTATGTTAAGTTAAGTATGACTCACACATTACTATGTAGCAATGTTCAGAATGATTTGTGTCAATTAAATGAAACACCAACCCACTTCTGCAACATGATACACATCAATGTTCAGAATGGGTTGTGTATAACATAAAACACCAAGTCACTTCTGCAACATCACATACAGCACCTCTAAATATTCTAAAAAAAAAAAAAAAAATTAATACAAAGAAAAGTCATAGTAATAATAACCCTATAATAGGGTATCAGCCACACATAGTGACTGATGTCACATCATTTAGTTCTGTCTGTAAACGGAGCCTGAAAATAGGCAACGACTAATTACAATCGGGACCCATACAACCCCAATACCCACCCTTAAACCTGTTTTCGTGATGATATTGGCTATATAGTTCCTAACTCTACCTTATAATAGGGTATCAGCCACACATAGTGACTGATGTCACATCATTTAGTTCTGTCTGTAAATGGAGCCTGAAAATAGGCAACGACTAATTACAATCGGGACCCATACAACCCCAATACCCACCCTTACTGCCCTTAAACTGGTTTTCGTGATGATATTGGCTATATAGTAGGGGTGCAACGATACGGTCAAAACCGTATTGCGATATAAGAAACTGTATTGCAATATGTATTGCAATATAGTTGATATTATTTAAATTTAATATTTATGGGTTGTTTTTGTAATGAAAACAGAAGCCATAACTTTTTAATGATCTTTATTAGTTTCAGCTGTCAGGCTAAATATTTTAGGCCATATTTTTATTTTTTAACACAATACTAGTCTACTAGAACACCGGTGTGACGGTGTCAAACTATTTATAAATTGTCACATTCGGAAATCCTTACTATCGGGCTTTTCCGAGGTTATTAGCCGAGGTATTTTGAACGATCGGCCGAAGTATTTTGAACGATCGGCCGAAGTATTCAGAGTTCAGTGAAAAACAGCAAAGTGTGATTCTCATTTGTTGGTTTATTTCTTTGAAGATGATAGCCATAGCCGTATTCCAACATAAATGAACAATGAATGATAATGTGTAAGTAACAAAACATTTATTTGTAATTATTGTTAATTGGTTATTTTCATTGGACTTTTAACACGTTTTGTTTAGAAGTTAGAACCAAGTATAACCGACCTATCACTTCGTATGCCAACAAGTAAGCCGACTACGCTTGACGTGATTGTTACATTTTCTGTCATCACCAATTAATAAAATGATGTGGTTTTTGTTTGTTTGTTTGTTTGCCTATTTCAAGTCAAATAAGATACAAGGAACAAAAATAGCGTATACAAATCGCGATACGTAAAACTGTACCGCGGTTTGTATCCAGCTGATCAATTATCGCGGTATCGCGGTATACCGGTTTATCGTTGCAGCACTACTATATAGTTCCTAACTCTACCCTATAATAGGGTATCAGCCACACATAGTGACTGATGTCACATCATTTAGTTCTGTCTGTAAATGGAGTCTGAAAATAGGCAACGACTAATTATAATCGGGACCCATACAACCCCAATACCCACCCTTACTGCCCTTAAACCGGTTTTCGTGATGATATTGGCTATATAGTTCCTAACTCTACCTTATAATAGGGTATCAGCCACACATAGTGACTGATGTCACATCATTTAGTTCTGTCAGTAAATGGAGCCTGAAAATAGGCAACGACTAATTGTAATCGGGACCCATACAACCCCAACAACCCTAACCCTTACTGCCCTTAAACCGATTTTCGTGATGATATTGGCTATATAGTTCCTAACTCTACCGTATAATAGGATATCGGCCACACATAGTGATTGATGTGACATCATTTAGTTACATAGGGATTTATGTCATACCATGCATTGATGCAATACCTGATCTGATGAAAAAGACAATTTCAGTTTCATAGACGATAGAGATAGCTTCTAAGTAACCTGAAAGGCTGAGCCTGCTGAAGTCGATTCCTAGCAGTAAACCGGGTAGGCCTCTGTATCCGTCGAACTGAGGGGATCAGTCGCGAGAAAGATCGGCTGGCATCTGAAAAAAACACAAATTTCCTCGCAACCGCGGGCCTGAACATATTAGTAGCTGTGAAAAAAGAATAGTATGATTATATACAATTTAATTTAACAAAAACAACAATATTATACTAAGTATTAAACAATGCAATGAACAAATTCTAAAGCAAAATTATTTAAAATACTTAAAGTGATGACAAATTAATATTGCAGTAATTGTTTTATATTTATATCTATCAATTTCAACCCAACGAACAAAACCAGGAAGCTAGCGAACAAAATGGCAGAGGTAAGGGGGTGAGAAGCCGGATATCGTATTAATACCCAAACTAATAACCATATTTCAGAAGTGTAATATATTAGTCGTCACTGTATTGTGGAAGAAATAATTGTTTATTGCAAAGAACTATAAAACTATTGATATAGAAAGAAAATAAAGTTATTCAAAGTGGGAACTATATTCTGGAAAGACATTACATCCGATAACCTCTTATTGTTCGCTGGCTTCACAGCGGATAGAAAAGTTCGCTAGTTTTATTTCAGTGGGAAAACCGTAGAAAACTTGTAGAGTGATGGTATTTGAGAGTCAGGTATTTGACAGTATGACATTTGATGGTATTTAACTTATTTTTAATCAAATGAAAATAGTTTTTCTGTTGGTAGAACTTTCCTTTGGCACTGTCACATATAAATACCGTACTTATAGTTGGGTTAGTGACAGTGCCAAAGTAAAGTCCTTCCATTATGTTTAATATTAACTAGGTCTCACTACACAGATGTCATCTGCCATTGAAACCCATGTGAAATTGCCCAACTTCAAATGAAGATTGCCAATAGAACGGGTTCTCGTTGACACTAACAATATACACCATTGCGAACATACATTATATACTGAACAAAAAAAGAAACTTCCGATTTGTACATATAGTATTTGTTGTGTTAAAGAATTCATTGTGTAATGAAATTATATAGGTAGTAGGCCTATTAGCCTTGAGCTGTATTATCAGGATTCATGAATTTTATCGATTATTTTTGCACTGTTAATCGTCGACAACGTGAAATTCAATTTGCAATGGCATGCATGGTTCGACATGTTCCGTGTAGTATTCGGTCAATTTGTTTTACTTGTCTTACTGACATTGGTGAAGTGAACGAAAACGCTTAAAAATTTGTAAAAAAAATTAACGTTTTTTACATTGTAGCATTTTTAGTATGACAAGAATACCCAATAATTTACGCGAACGGGCGATTGGCATGCTTGATGCTGGCATGTTGACAGAAGACGTTGCAAGGTATGTTGGGAGTTCTAGTCGAGCGATACGAAATCTACGCGTAAGATTTCGAACGACAGGAAGCACCAACAACTTGCCACATCGTGGACGTCCGCATTTTACAACGTATGGTCAAGACCGCTATATCATGAACGCGCATTTGCGCAATTGATTCCAAACTGCCACTGCTACTGCTGCTAACACACCTGGGCTTCATAATAACCGAATCAGTGGGCAAACTGTTCATAATCGTCTGCGGGAGAACGGTTTACATGCACAACGTCCTTACATCGGATGCATTTTAACGCAACGTCATCGTCTAAATCGTCTTAATTGGGCACGTGTACACACTCGTTGGATACAGCGACGCTGGAATACCATTCTTTTTTTGGATGAATCCAGATTTTCTTTACAACGTGGTGATGGCAGGGTGCACGTCTACCGTAGGAGAAATGAACGCTATGCTGACTGTTGTGTTATTGAACGAGATTGTTTCGGGGGTGGGGATTCTATCATGGTCTGGGCAGCAATTGCCCATGGTTATTATTCACCACTAGTCGTCAATGATGGCAATTTAAATGCTCAACGTTACCGCGATGACATTCCCGCTCATCACGCCATTCGTCTGTTCCATGTAATTACCTTTTATAATGATGCTACACCAGTACATTTTCATTTTGGTTTGCTAAACTTATATTTTTGGGGATAAACAGTAATTTCATGTTTTACATTATGGTCTCACTACACAGATGGAGTTATAGTTTATTAAAAAGTTTCAGGAGTAGTACTATAGAAATATAATTATGACATGTATACACTGATGCAGACCATTTGATTTTTTAATTACAATATGTACTATTCAGATAATTTGATGCACACAATTATATATACTCTTCAAAAAAAGAAACGCAAAAGGGTACAAATGGGTTATAACTCCGATTTTATGTTTCCTACCGGTTCATGCTTTGTGAATATAAGGTCATTGCATGTCCCAAACACATTCCCACGGTTACATTCGATAAAACGCAGCTACTGTACAATAAAGTTCCAAAATGTGAATATTCGCAAAAACGCAGCCACGTGCAAACCATGTCACCACTGCACGTGCGTTGTCTGCACGTGCAACATGAACACCGACAGTATAAAAGTGCAGGGTGTTCGCTTGCCTGGCCTCTGTATCTGGCCGACAGTTGACAATCCAGGACATGCCACGTCTCAGTGAACCGCAGAGAAACAATGCCATCGGCCGACTAGACGCAGGCGAATCCAGAACGGCCGTTGCCAGGGCATTCCATGTGTCCCCAAGCACCATCTCCAGACTGTGGAACCGTTACCAGCAATATGGATCAACACGTGACCTCCCTAGATCCGGTCGACCATGGGTCACTACCCCCGGGCAGGACCGCTACATCCGGGTACGCCACCTTCGGGAACGATTGACTACTGCCACCTCCACAGCCGCAGCAATACCAGGTTTGCGCAGGATATCCGACCAGACCGTACGGAACCGCCTACGTGAGGTAGGAATTCGTGCCAGACGTCCAGTTCGAGGTGTCATCTTAACACCACAACACCGTCGACTCCGACTGCAGTGGTGCCAGATTCATCGACAATGGCCTCAACTGCGATGGAGACAGGTGTGGTTCAGTGACGAGTCCCGATTTCTGCTCCGACGTCATGATGGAAGATGTCGCGTGTATAGGCGTCGTGGTGAACGTTATGCGGCAAACTGCGTGCAGGAAGTGGACAGATTCGGCGGGGGTAGTGTCATGGTGTGGGCAGCCATCTCACACACTGGCAGAACTGACCTGGTCCACGTGCAGGGCAACCTGAATGCACAGGGCTACATTGACCAGATCCTCCGGCCACACATCGTTCCAGTTATGGCCAACGCCAACGCAGTGTTCCAACATGACAACGCCAGGCCTCACACAGCACGTCTCACAACGGCTTTCCTACAGAACAACAACATTAATGTCCTTCCTTGGCCATCGATATCACCGGATTTGAACCCAATTGAGCATCTATGGGACGAGTTGGACCGACAGCGACAACCACAGCCCCAGACCCTGCCCGAGCTGGCAGCAGCCTTGCAGGCCGAGTGGGCCACCATCCCCCGGGACGTCATCCGTACTCTGGTTGCTTCAATGGGCAGGCGGTGCCAGGCAGTTGTCAACACACGCGGAGGCCACACCCGGTATTGACTCCAGATGACCTTGACCTTGGTGGTGTGTCCTATCACTTACTCACAATGGACTAGAGTGAATTGTGAACAATCCTGCAACATTTGGTAATTATCGGACTCACCATTCAATAATTAAATCAATTCTCCAAATGTTACGACAATGTGGTTTTGCGTTTCTTCTTTTGAAGAGTATATATACCTTTTCAGTGTTAGATGGTTTGATGAATGTGCAGCTAAACATATATAGGAATCAACTTGTCTTGAATTCGATTATTATGTACAACGAACATGATTAGGATAGTTGGGATAGGAAAAAAACACTGGTTCCGAGAAGGTGGTTCATGAAGTACGACCCAAGCATCTCAGGTGTGACTACTGACTTATTAAAACATTTTTTTTAAATAATAACTCGTGAAACGTGGGCCTACAATTACTTCAGTTGATAGTGTTAGTTGGGACATTGACATTCACGTGGCATTTTTAATTCAATAATTACGCAGCCAATCTCCCTCCCTCAACATTTTGTAACACACACGTCATTTAACCTACCGCTACAAGTTAAGAACAGCTCTGACGGCGTTACGTCATTGATCTAGAACGGCCCCAATGTTGTTAATAACAAAATACACAAACTCTGACAAAATCTGTCATTGCAAAGGATTTTATTCCAAACGTGGGATGCCATAATAAAGATAATTTTAAAAAACCCATAATTTTAGACACCATCATCAATGCGTAATAAGTTGTCAAGTAGACCAGCGTGTGCGTGCAGAATTCCAAGAGTAAAAATAATCTGACCACGATAGCTCTGATTGGTCAATATGCCACAGACTACTGTGCATCAAATCATGTTCCAGTCACATGGTCTGTGACTTTCTAACAAAGGAAATACAAATTAAATAGTCGGAAATGATCATTGTTTACTGTTACTATAGTGTGTACATATATACATATCTAAATAACATATGCACATTTATTAACCTCTGGCTGAAATACAAATATTTAAATGAAGTTTTATTTGATTTTTTTTTAAAGATAAAAAAGAAAAATAATAGACGTAAAAAAAATACCTAGGCTTATTCCTACATATCTATTATCATTTCTTTTCCTTTTTTTAATTATTCCGTCATTTTTTTTTTTTTTTTAAAGAAAGTATAAAATTACACGATTGCCATTTTCGGGACGTTACGTAAGCTTTGTAGGCAAACAGTTATGAACTAATCGAGACAATTTTACCGACTTCGTTGATTTCCGTAACGAGTTCATTTGTGTAGGCTACAGAAGCCTGCAGCGCTCAAAGTTCTCAACCAACTGGTCGCATATGTGACTGGATTTTTCACGAGTGCGACCAAATATTACTACCAAAGTCGCACGAGTGCGACCAAAAAAAATAACTAGTTTTGCTGGTTGGAAAGTGGCCACTGCATTGACGCATACTATGAAATTCGTAGTCTTAAGTTATAGCCAAGTGACCCAACGTTTTGTTAATCTGCACGTGATTCACAACAGAATTTGGTGACGTCATCAATTCTGAGAAAAATAGCACCCTTTGGCCTACTGCGCTAAGGCTGAAAAGAAACAGCTTTCGCTGAACATATTTTTTAAGCAGTAAGTTTAAAATTTGAGATGTACCTTAAATAGGATATCAACTCGGTTTGAACAAAATTATAATTATGTATACTGATTTAAGCAGTAATATTAGGATTCTCGTCTGATGACGGTTAATAATAACTGGAAACAAAATAACGCCAAACGACTACAAAATCACGGTAACGCGGTTCAAGACGTTTCTTACAAATAGGCCATATTTTCTACGTGGCTCCATTTGCAAGTCGACTTTTAAACACGTTCACGATTTTAAAGACCTTTAGTTTAAAAGCAAGTGTAAAACAATGCACGTGGCATTGTTACATTTACTTTAATTTTAACGCAAAACCTGAATTGTAATGTCTACATACGATCTGGAAAGTTCTGACCCAGATACGTGTACTTTTCATCGATTGGCGACTGATGATTGGCCAATATTTATAATTCGGCATCATGTGACCGTCGTAGAAGGTGAAGGAGAGAACTGTTACAGTTACCGTCATTCTGATGGTCATGGAAGCTTTGTTGTTAATAAACTTGTATTTACTCTATTGTTTCAATTGTGATGTTTTATATCATTAATATCAAAGAATATATTAGCTATTAAGAAGTACTGGTAGAACTATAATCATTACATTCTTCTATAGCTTGCAATTAACTACTATAGTATTCATTGATGATCTGGGGAGTCGGAGTTGGAAGCCTGTGGGGGTGGTGGGGACATGTTTTGGTCCCCCCATAATTTGTTTACAAATAGGTTGTTTTTTTCATCTATATTATGGATTACATGTTTAATTTTCACTCAAAATTGCTCTCTTTACCAGTTTCAAAAATCTCTCACTCGGAAACACTCCTCCCTCAGTGGCGTAGGAAGATGCGAAAAAGTGTGTGTGTGAGGGGGGGGGGCACTTTTATATTTACACACTTTTACACTATTATAAAGCAAACAAAAAGCAAAATATCTGAAAAGTGAGGGGCACATGCCCCCTCCCCCCCCCCCCCCCCCCCCCCCCCCCAGCTTCCTACGCCAGTGCCCCTGTCTGCATTTTGTACATGATGACCACCACCCCTCTTCCAGGAACGTAAAAATTATGTACTTTATGGATGCCCCTATGAATATTCATCAGTGCTGCAAACTTATTCCCCAGTGCTCCTAAAATATGTAACTGTGCGCCTAAAATTAGAATGTTAGGAACACAGTGCTCCTAAAACATTTTTCAAACTTTAAGCCCTGAGCCACTATTTAATTCAATCCCATTTCTCTTTTTGTCATAACTATATGAACAGTATAAATGAGTTATCCTTATCAGACGTTGTGATCTATTGCCTTACAAAAGTGGACTGTTTCTAATTAATAATAAATTAAATAGGCAAAGAATTTTGATCAGATTGGTACGTCTTCGAAGATGTCTATTAAACCTGTGTTTTCCAATTTGTATAGCAAAGATAAGTACCAGTCATATATTAAAATCTTGCATGGACGCTACCATTCTCATAAAAAAAAATTCTGGTATTATTAAACATATCTTTCTAAAAGCTACATACGGTAAATAGTGGCAATCAATATACAAAATTATTTTACGTGCGCTGTTTGTTAAGTGTAACGTGCGTTATTTTTCACACTCGCCAGATTGAAATTACGTGCGCTGTATGAGCGCGATCGCACCCACGCACCTTAAAAAGCAAGGTCTGCCATATACCCGTAAATAAAATGTGTTGAGTGCGTCGTTAAATAAAACTATTCCTTCCTTCCTGGTACTAGTTTATAACAATATGTAAGTTTATTACCATAGTTTGTCTCGAGAATAATGAAACTAAAGGTTTGTGGCATCAGATTTAGGAAAAATATTGTATTTTAGACCGAGTACAGTGATAGATATAAGAAAAAATTTATCCATGACTTTTTGGCAGGGTTCCATGTCTGATTGGATTTGGAAAAAAGTTAAATTTGTAAATCATACTTGGGAATATGTTTTCAGGCCACTGAATGATGCAGTTTGGGGATCCTTGTTCTGTTAACGGTGCATAAACAGACATTTTCAAACACTCAGTTGGATGTCAAACATTTGGTAATTTTTTGACATATAGTCTTAGAGAGGAAACCTGCTACATTTTTCCATTAGTAGCAAGGGATCTTTTATTTGCATCATCCCACAGACAGGATTGCACGTACCACAGCTTTGATATACCAGTCGTAGTGCACTGGCTGGAACGAGAAAAGCCCAGTGGGCCCACCGACAGGGATAAATTCCAGACCGAACGCGCATCCGGCAAGCACTTTACCACTGGAATATGTCATGCCCCACCGAATAAACATTACATACATATATATGTGTTGGTCTTTATTAAGACCATTGGTTCCAAATCATCTGTTATCGGATGCATTTTGTGGACGACAAATAGATGCAATAAATGGACCGTTAACATGTATATGTGTCACAAGCTTTAGAAGACAAATTTATGCTTTGAGCAAAATGTATTTTCACTCGAGCTTTTACCTTAATTGGCATAAATTTGTTTTTTTAATGTAATTTTCTGAATTGCAAGGGCCACATTATAATATTTTAAAATGATTTCATTGTGGTGAGATGCACGGAAGAAAATTATTCTCAAAATATGTTAATTTTGTAGGTATTGAAATGAGAAATATGTAACATCACGTTAGTTATTGTTACTCATAGTTCAGTTCAATTTGCTGGTCAAATTACAAAACAAAAATTCAACGAGTTTTACTAAATAAACTGATATATAACTGAAGCTCTACTGACACCATGCATAAATGAATTTTGAACTTTGAGTAACTGTAAATTACGCTACGTCACGTAAGTTACACATTTATTCTTTCAATTTCTACAAAAGTTGTCATATTATGTGAATAATTTTCTAGTGTGCACTTCAACACAATTAATTTATTTAAGAAATATAATGGCTGTATTAAATTTTGTACCGTAGTAAAAAATAATAATAATAATTTGTACCATTTGTGTCACGTACATGTACATGTAAGTTACATATTTTAGACTGGTCTCATAAGTACAGCAGTTATATGTATGCATCATCATGTTACGATTTTACCAACTCATTCATGATTAATCAACAAAAGGATATTTTTCTGTTCTAAATTGTTTTAGTTATACCAGTTTAACTAAACCACATACCAAAGTGTTTTAGCTATGCTGGTTTAGCTATTCCGGTATATAGTGAAAAGATTGTGGTCCCACTTACTGTTTAAATTGTTTTAGTTATACCAGTTTAACTAAACCACATACCAAAGTGTTTTAGCTATGCCGGTTTAGCTATTCCGGTATATAGTGAAAAGATTGTGGTCCCACTTACTTTTTGAATTGTTTTAGTTATACCAGTTTAACTAAAGCACATACCAAAGTGTTTTAGCTATGCTGGTTTAGCTATTCCAGTATATAGTAAAAAGATTGTGGTCCCATTTACATTTTAAACAGGTTTAGTTAAACTAGTTTAAAGTGTAAATGTGAACGCAGATGTTGTTAGGCAATGGCCAATGGCATTTAATTTTGCTTGTTTTAAAATTGTTTTTCTTTTATGTTTGCAGGTGGATTCACGTGCTCCATTAAAGACGTCATAATAGTTTCAGCGATACACATGAAGTGATTTGAGTCATATATGTTTTGCTCTTGGTGAATTAAACTTTGTGTTCACATTTAGTATGTTTTGCTTGCTTCAAGTGGTGTGAGTTAAATCAAACATGATGAGTCGAGGGATGCAAATGGATGCTGAGGATGAAGGTGGTGCAGATTTCAGAGCAGACTTGCTGTCGATCGATGGTGACCTACATGTGGAGGATATCAACACACTCAAGTTCCTCATTCAGGATTTCGCTCCGAGCAAAAAATTGGAAACCATAAACACTGGTCACGAATTGTTCGATTACCTACAAATGAGTGGTCGACTGAATGAACAGAACAAATGGGTTTTGGCCGAGATGTTGAAAAGAATACTGAGACTTGATCTTCTCGACACGTTCAAAGTGGACGAGAAAGACCTCGATCAGTATCTGGCAAAGTTTGGTTCTCATTTTACTCGCTACAGACTTTTACTTCTGAGACTGGCCGTTGACATTGGTGTTGACGACCTTAAAAGATTGCTCTTCTGCTCGACCGATATTCCCCGATCCAAGAGAGAGAAAATTGCAACAGCAATGGACTTTTTCACTTTTTTTGAACAGTCAAAGAAGCTGAGTCCTGATAATGTCGATCTGTTGGAGGACAGTCTGCATCACATAGGCAGGTGCGACCTTTCACAGGTCGTCACTGATTACAAACAGTCCTCGTTAACTAATTATTCCAATAACTTCCCAACTGGAGCTCCCGGGAATTATGTCTGTGGCACAAAACCGGCATACCAAAGTGCTAAGTTTAATCCTCCTGCAAGCCAAGCTCCTGTGACAGGACTGCCATACAAACCTGCTGGTCCTCCTGCTAGACCAGCCCCTGTAACGGGACAACAAGCGGAGTTTTCCAAACCACCAGCACTTTCCCACACAGGTCAAGCTGTGCCGGATCCAGGGTCAAGGTCACAGCCATATGACGAGCAGACGCCAGAACAAGGTAACAGATTAATTCTTTTTTGTTAAATTAAATCAGACTTTGCCAAAAAATTATTTCCCAACTGACTTCAATTTTAGCTTACCGGTAATTCAACTTTTCTACATATTTTTGGTCAGTGACAAAAAATATTTGACATTACCCGAAAACTGTTGTGGACAGTGCATGTTCTTTGAGAAAAGTAGACCAGGCCTCTGAAAATTGCAAGAGCAATAGTTTCATTCAGGCGTCACTCACGTAAGTATAGTTTGCGTAACTCATTTTTCTTTTATGCATTGAATTTATGACATCATTTATATGGTCATGACAGGTTATAGGTAAAAACGAAATGGGTTACCTGAACTTGTTCTTGCATAACTCATAAATGGGTCATTCCGTGCCAACTCAACCAGAGGTTCCCGGGTCACCATCTCCAAATTTTTTAAAATTTCACCCATTTATACTTCCATATAAATAAAGGACGCATGCAAAATTTTAGGGTCAAATTCTAATTAGTTTTGAAATTATGGTTGATCAAATGCAGGGTCTGTTGTCCCATTTTTGACATTTGCTACTGTGTCATGTGATTTCGGGCACCTTTTGAATGCTAATAACTTAATTCATTATAAAGATATCAAGCTGCAATTTGCTATATTAGCTAATTCATACCTGGAGAATCTATAATTGTTTTGTACATATCTGTCATAGTTTCTGACCTGGAGACCCCTAAAGTTTAGTTTTTTATCATTCAGAAATTATATTTGTTATATTTTGGGGGACTATTACTCCCTGATTATTTATCACAGGTACAAACTGTTATTTGATTTGAAGTATATACCTAGAGATGTTTCTTAATGAGAAAGCTTATATGAATCAAATGTTTTATTAATGTGTAGTTAGGGTCCAAAGTTGAGAAGAAAAAATAAATTGTGAAAAATATACCTGCATACCAGGGGTTGTTTGACCACGTGGGCAATTACCCAGCATAATGAGCTTTTAACATGAGTAACTCATGTGCATATGCTATATATGTACCAAGTTTTGGCTCAACTTCTTGATAGTAAAATGAACTTACATTTATAACCCCCGTACAAGAGCTCATGAAATTGTCAAGTGATTTCGGGGGCTTTTTGGATGCTAGTAACTTTTTTAATTATAAAGATATCAAGTTGCAATTTGCTGTATTAGCTAATTCATACATGGAGAATCTATAACTGCACTTATGTTGTACATATCTGTCATAGTGTCTGACCAGGGAACCCCTAAAGTTTAGTTTTTTATTATTCAGAAATTATATTTTTTGTATTTTGGGGGACTATTACTCCATGATTATTTATCACAGATACACTGTTATATGATTTGAAGTATATACCTAGAGATGTTTCTTTATGAGAAAGCTTATCTGAATCAAATGAAATATTAATGTGTAGTTAGGGTCCAAAGTTGAGAAAAAAATATAAAATGTGAAAAATATATCTGCATACCAGGGGTGGTTTGACCAACACACGAAGAATTTTACAAAGGTAGTCCATTGGGCAACCATCGATATTAGGGTACCAGTTAAAAAAGAAAGCCACTGAAACTGAATGAATGTGACAAAACACATTGCGTCTGTGTTGGCGCGAACTACAGCAGCAGAAGACATAGAACATGCTCTGTATTTTAGGTATGACTATACCAAATAAATTCCCATAGGTGACCATGTTAACGTTTGTGTTTAAAAACACTATATGCAATATATCAACCAAACTATGACCCATCAATATCAGTACTACAACTCCTACCTCAAAGTATTAACTGAAGAAAATGGTACCTTTCATGGCTCATTTTCTGTATAACCAGATGTTTTTACAACACCCTTAACTTTGTTTTTACAGGTACCCCATACATGTTCCAAACACAAGGCTACTTTACACAGTGGTACTAGATGAAATAAAAGTGCATACATTTTTAGCCCAGATGAAACTAATTTTTTTTTACAACCAACACACTCACATTTATAACCAATCACAGGACTTACCTACATGTAGTGTTTACTTCTCTATCAAAAGTTGGGTGCACCTCGAACTTTGACCCAGCTGGAAAGTATTTGGTTTAGTGCTACCTATACTGATAACATACATTTTTCAAAAGGTGGCGAATCATGTGTTTTTATGACAACCAGGATCTGGTGTCTTCTGACATAAACTGACAATTACCTCACTGAAATTGTTCTTTCTACCGAACCTAATATAATGTACACCTCACAAGCACATTTGTACAAATGCAATATGTAATATTTGAAAGAATTAAAAAAAAGAAAAAAATCTTGAAGATATTTACTGTCAAATGTGTGTGTGTGCTCAGCAACATGTATGTATGTAGAGACAACATGGATATTCAGAGTACCTCAAATCCTTAAACTTATTCTATTGAAACACATGTACTTGACCTATACTGGATATTCAATGTCCTGCACATCACTGTTGGAGGGAAATCCTCTGACTAACATCCTACATTTTCTGAAACACATGTACATGATTGACCCCTAGATCAAACTGTTGGAGGTGGCGAATCAACATGTGTTTTAATGTCTTAATGACTGCACACCAGGGATCCTGTATGCTGAGTGTGGGTGTCTTTACTGACAAATCAACATGACACCTGTATTACCTCACTGAAAATCCTGTATGCTGAGTGTGGGTGTCTTCAAGTTGTTCTTTCTACCGTGCAACCCTAATACTGTTGGAGGGAAATCCTGTATGCACCCATGTGCGGGAATTTCAAATCAACATGACTGCACATGTATGATAATGTGTACATCACTGTTTCCTGTATGCTGAGTGTGGGTGTCTTCAAACCATGTGCAATTTCAAATCAACATGATTTATGAAAATGAATTAAAAAAATCCTGTATGAAAACCATGTGCGGGAATTTCTCAACATGACTGCACCTGTATGAAGTAATGTTTAATGTCCTGCACATCACTGTCAAATCCTGTATGCTGAGTGTGGGTGTCTTCAAGTTACCATGTGCGGGAATTTCAAATCAACATGACTGCACCTGTATGAAGTAATGTCTTAATGTCCTGCACATCACTGTTGGAGGGAAATCCTGTATGCTGAGTGTGGGTGTCTTCAAGTTACCATGTGCGGGAATTTCAAATCAACATGACTGCACCTGTATGAAGTAATGTCTTAATGTCCTGCACATCACTGTTGGAGGGAAATCCTGTATGCTGAGTGTGGGTGTCTTCAAGTCCTGTGCGGGAATTTCAAATCAACATGACTGCACTGTATGAAGTAATGTCTTAATGTCCTGCACATCACTGTTGGAGGGAAATCCTGCTGAGTGTGGGTGTCTTCACCATGTGCGGGAATTTCAAATCAACATGACTGCACCTGTATGAAGTAATGTCTTAATGTCCTGCACATCACTCAGAGTTGGAGTTACCATCCTGTATGCTGAGTGTGGGTGTCTGAGTCAAGTTACCATGTGCGGGAATTTCAAATCAACATGACTGCACCTGTATGAAGTAATGTCTTAATGTCCTGCACATCACTGTTGGAGGGAAATCCTGTATGCTGAGTGTGGGTGTCTTCAAGTTACCATGTGCGGGAATTTCAAATCAACATGACTGCACCTGTATGAAGTAATGTCTTAATGTCCTGCACATCACTGTTGGAGGGAAATCCTGTATGCTGAGTGTGGGTGTCTTCAAGTTACCATGTGCGGGAATTTCAAATCAACATGACTGCACCTGTATGAAGTAATGTCTTAATGTCCTGCACATCACTGTTGGAGGGAAATCCTGTATGCTGAGTGTGGGTGTCTTCAAGTTACCATGTGCGGGAATTTCAAATCAACATGACTGCACCTGTATGAAGTAATGTCTTAATGTCCTGCACATCACTGTTGGAGGGAAATCCTGTATGCTGAGTGTGGGTGTCTTCAAGTTACCATGTGCGGGAATTTCAAATCAACATGACTGCACCTGTATGAAGTAATGTCTTAATGTCCTGCACATCACTGTTGGAGGGAAATCCTGTATGCTGAGTGTGGGTGTCTTCAAGTTACCATGTGCGGGAATTTCAAATCAACATGACTGCACCTGTATGAAGTAATGTCTTAATGTCCTGCACATCACTGTTGGAGGGAAATCCTGTATGCTGAGTGTGGGTGTCTTCAAGTTACCATGTGCGGGAATTTCAAATCAACATGACTGCACCTGTATGAAGTAATGTCTTAATGTCCTGCACATCACTGTTGGAGGGAAATCCTGTATGCTGAGTGTGGGTGTCTTCAAGTTACCATGTGCGGGAATTTCAAATCAACATGACTGCACCTGTATGAAGTAATGTCTTAATGTCCTGCACATCACTGTTGGAGGGAAATCCTGTATGCTGAGTGTGGGTGTCTTCAAGTTACCATGTGCGGGAATTTCAAATCAACATGACTGCACCTGTATGAAGTAATGTCTTAATGTCCTGCACATCACTGTTGGAGGGAAATCCTGTATGCTGAGTGTGGGTGTCTTCAAGTTACCATGTGCGGGAATTTCAAATCAACATGACTGCACCTGTATGAAGTAATGTCTTAATGTCCTGCACATCACTGTTGGAGGGAAATCCTGTATGCTGAGTGTGGGTGTCTTCAAGTTACAGGTGCAGGAATCCATCATCTATGCTGATTTTCAAAATGGACCATTAAAACCATTGGCAGCCACCAATATTCCTGACTATATTTTATGTATACCGTACTGTTGTTTGACGTTTTAAATATTTGTGATATCTTGAATTATGCAGCTTTTACATGTTTATTTTTAGTTCATTACTAAAACCCTGCTTTTAAATGACATAATTACGGTAATTTACCCAAACATCTATACTACCGGTAAACGGCAAAAGTTATTGTGACACATAAAAGACAAAGATAATTGATGATACGTTTTTACTGCTGTGTATGAAATGTTATAACATGGAAAGAGAAATGTCAGGAGGTATGTAAACGAGCAATAGTCCATGAAAAGGGCGCACCTGCCATATGCAAATGAGTCACATCACTAGAGGGGGTCCAGAGCAAAGTTCACACAGTCAGTAGCGAGTGTGTCCACCTTGAGCATTGATACAGGCCTGGCACCATCGTCTCATTGAGGGCACCGAACACTGGAGAAAGTTCCTGAGAATGCCATTCCAGGTTTAAGGAAGGATCAGCTGGAGTTCCTGCAGTGTTGTTGGAGGATTTGATAGACGTTGCAAGTGTCGATCCATTTCATCCCAGACATGTTTGATTGGTGACAAATCCGGGGACCTGGCAGGACAGGGTAGCACATCAACATTGTTCTGATTCAGATAATGCTGCACAACTCTAGCAATGTTTGTTCTGGTGTTATTGTGTTGTAATGTCATCCCTATGACTTGCCAGCTGTCATTTTCATTGAGGCGTGGCATGATGAAACTGCATCAAACCGTTCACTAATGGTGTTTTTCTGACTTCTGGACTTCTGAAGGCTGCACAGAGTGGCAATGATTTGCAACTGAATATCTGGCCTTTTATGTCGGATATGGGGTCAGTTGGATATGTATTGGGTAGTAGTGGTTTAGAAGATCTGCGGGTGACTATTTATACTCCAAATACTGTCATCCATATGATGACAGGCCATGCGTATGCCTATGTACTTCGCACTCATCTTTTGTCATCAGTAGCCATTGTGTCCAAATTACTACAGACACCTGGATGTCTCAGTAGCGTAAATCTCACTTGTCTCCAGGCTATACATAAACGTCTGCTGGATGGTCAATGTCCCACTGACTTTGTGGACAATGCTGAATATGTCCGAAAGCTCACACATATTATGGATAGTCTGATGGAAGATGCTGCTACTCAAAGTAGAACAGGTAAACTTTGGGTTGAATATTTGAAACAAGTGTCCCTCATTAGGCGTTTCATCCGAGCAGAGCGCACTAGGGATTGGGATTTACATGTTCATGTAGTCCATAAAATGAATGATCCCCTTGTTCCATGTTGCTGGTGCAAAATCTGCCCGTCTCTACCTTGATCAGATGAAAGGGCTGCTGGATATCATGTCTGCTGAGCAGTATTATGCCTTCACCAAGAGAGGTTATTTTACCATTTCAAGAACAGATAAATTCTGAAGTTGAAACTACAGGTACCAAACAATAGAACAAGATTTGATGCCAGTGTTCGAGATTAAAATTTTGGGGCAGTATCCCAGTTGGATACTAACATTTCAAAATCTGGTATCCCACCTGAGAATTTAGTATCCCTCTTAAATGAAATTCATAAATAACATCGTACAAACTTGGACGAAACTGTTCTCGTTCCCAGTCTATTGCTACGCCGCAATCGAAATCGTGGAATTTGTGAAACTGGCAATCAAACAGAATCTGCAGAAAGATTTGCTGCATCTGTTTTTGCGTAATAATGACATAAAGTAATATTTAGCAGTAATCTATAAGTGTTTCTGGCATTACTAATGATAAACCTACCTGTATCAATTTCATGCATATGTGGAATCAATATCTCAAATAAAATTTGAAGGGAGGAAACATCCAACAAAAACAATAGTGACTTAGCGGTTCCCAGTCCATTGCTACACTGCTATTGCTCCAGTGTAGCGTTAGACTGGGTATGAGCTGGGGGAGATATTGTTACGGCATAGCATTAGACTGGATACAAGCTCGAAAATACTGTGACCTAACTTCAGTAAATGACCGACGTTCACTGTTTCAGCGAAAAATGAAAACGCAGGATTAAAAAACCCAACAACAATGTTACATTACATTAGTATCCTGGTGGGATACTGGGTTATTGAAGTCTGGTATCCAAAATTAAATTCTGGTATCCCCGGGATATCGGGATACCGTTAATCTCGAACACTGGATGCAATTGCTGAAAACCTCTGGAGGTATGGCACATGGTCGAGGAATTACAGACAAAACACTGAGCAAATGGGTGCATGCTATTCCCCGCTGTATCCCGATCTATGATGCCTTGGAAACTTTTATGGGTGTGCATAGTACTAAGTAACACTTCTGACCACCATGTGAACCTTCATGCCAGTAGCATAGTCCGAGATAGAAAAGACTATGAAACCTTCCTCCATTGGCTGGAAGTGCATTCACCATTCTACTATGGAGAGCATAATAAATCTCTGATCTGTGTAGCAAGTGGTGTCATTGCTGGGAAGTGTGTCAATGTGGATCAAGCTGTTGCTCTTGGCATAAAAGCTGCTTCGGTTGTGGCATAAAAGCTGCTTCGGTTGTTATTGGGCAAACATATGTCAACATGAAGTTGAAGAGAAACGACAGAGTAACCAGCATCAGTGGTAAAACAAACCGTATCACTATCCGTGGTGTTGAGTTGGAGGTGAATAGCACATTGTTATTCATGAGGGTCGCATGTGTGATTAAGGATAGTTATGAGATGGAAGCTTATCTCCTTCACAAGTTTGCCAAACAGCCACCCTCCTTATTTGAATATGAAGGGATTATGAGGAAAAACACCAAAAGTGTTCTTGGCAACATCCTAAAGTCAAAAGTAAGTGTCCATCTTCAACGTCCTGATGACACGCGCTTCATCCTTGATGGAGGTCACCTCCTCCAAAGCTTGCCTTGGCCTACTGATGCCACATGACCAAGTCTATGACCACTATGTATGATACATGCTTCAACACTTAGAGCCAGACTCTGTCTCAGTATTTGATGGATATGGCAGTGCAACCTCAACAAAATCTGCTGAACAACAGCTGATATAGTTTTTGATTTGGAAATGAAAACCACAACATCTGAAATGGCTTTTTGGGGAAATTGCAAAAATAAAGATTGCTTAATCAAAACGTTGATTGGAAAATTTGAGGGAGTAGGTCTGACTGAAGCATAGCATCGCAGATGCTGACTGGTTGATTTGCCATGGATACTGCCCAAACATAAAATTCACCTGTTGTGGTGACTGACACTGATTTGCTGGTGATGATGATTGCACAAGCTACCTTAAAATTGGATCTCTATATATGCTTTCTGGGTACAACCCATTGCATGTATACTGTATACATGTAGGTAAAATTCAAGCAACTTTTAGCAATATCAAACAACACCTGATGTTTGTACATGCAATCACAGGGTGTGATACAGTGTCTGCCCTCTACAATCAAGTGAAGAAGAAGGCTCTTGCACAGGTTGATGATGTTAACAACTGGGACTGTTCGAGTGTCTTTTCTCAGTCAAACAGCACTCGCCATGATATAGCAAGTGTTGGAGAGTTATTTCTGCTAAAGCTATATGGAGCAGTTAGATCGAAGTCACTGGACAAGCATCATTATGTCATATATTTTCGATCTGTCCATAAAGCATCTTTATCTTCATCTGGTTTTAATTTGAAATCACACCCTCCAACTTCAGCAACTGCAAAATATCATAGCGTTAGAGCATACCATACTTTTCCAGGGCTAAAAATTTGTGCAAATCTCCGAATCCAATTCGCGCCAGGTTTCGCGCAAGCATAAAACATCCAAATCTATTTGGATTCGCATGAAATATTTCCAAAAATTTATTAAATTTAATAATCGGTGAGTAAAATGTTACTGAATTAACCAAATAAAATAAAGTAAAAAATAGTCTGGTTATCAAGCTTCAGTTTAAACTGGCTTCAAAAGCATAGCATACATTAGAATCTGTGCATGTTCGAAACATAGTGGTTTATCGAAACTAGTCTGGCCTGGAGCCAAGCGGTGGTTGGCCCATTTCTATGAACCAAATTGCAAACGAAGAGAACTGAAAGGAACATGTTTGTTCAGTTCTTACATAATAACAATAGACAGTAATTAAGTGTTCCCAAATTTAGTAATACATGTTACATTTCTATGTTTGTTCGCTGATATTATGTTCCTAACCTTGAATTACCTGTTCTTTTAATCAATACATCTTTTTGTCTGTTATGGAAATGTGCTTCAGTAATATCCATACAAACATAGAACCAATGCACAAAATACATCGGCAAAAGTATCCCATGCGCTCTTTACGAATAAGCAATCTTCGAAAAGCAATTAGCTGTGTTCAATTGTCACCAACTGAATGGGGATGGCAGTACAGGGAGGGACTGCTTGTTCCAATCGAAATTGACAGGCCTGTTGCTCCAGAGAAAGTGCTGAAAATTATACCCTGTGCCTACACGGGAGGGTATGAAAAATGGTGCGGCTGTTACAAGGCCGGGTTGGAGTGCACCTTATTGTATACTATTTGTGGTGGACACAACTGTACAAATTCTCATGCTATTGATGCATACACTGATATTGATTAGACTTACCGGACTCAAGCTAATGTAATTTTGGGAATCAATCCTGCATTTTGGGAATTAAAATTTAACGATATTTTAGGAATTGGTCATCTAAATGGGACCATCTAAAACATATAAATATTTTCGGAATCTGTCTTACACTGTGTAACTAACACTTCACTGTGGTGTATTTTGGAATCTGACTTACACTGTGTAACTGACACTTCACTGTGGTGTATTTTGGAATCTGACTTACACTGTGTAACTGACACTTCACTGTGGTGTATTTTGGAATCTGACTTACACTGTGTAACTGACACTTCACTGTGGTGTATTTTGAGAATATCATTGGTCCTCTCAGTCCTGTAATTTATGAACCTATTTTTACAAATCCTGCATTTGGAGAGTCTGGAGTCGGTTAAAATCACAAAACATCGTGTATTTGTGTGTTTCAAAGAAGTTATACCTGTGTTTGACATCCATGTAGGTGATTCACGCAGAAAATAGCATAACAGAAGATTGAGCATTGTACCGTTGAAAGAAAATTAAATATGTAATTTTCAAACCATATTAAATTATTAATTGTACTTTTGTTAGAAATACGAATTGTGGTTTAATCGTAGATTTACGTTTACGTGCTAAACTAGTTTTACAGTGTTTTGTGAAACTGGTCCCCATTTTTTGTCATACTCTATTTGTATATGTTGTCACTAGTAGTGTTTACTGAAATTCATCATTCTTTTTTTGCAATTTAAATTCTGTTTGTTTTCCGTGATTTGGGAAAACCATTGAGTCTTAACTTGATCATCTTAAATTTTGAACCAGTTCCCAACACTAGTTCTCACTAGACATCACTGGCCTCGGTGGCATCGTGGTTAGGCCATCGGTCAACAGGCTGGTAGGTACTGGGTTTGGATCCCAGTCGAGGCATGGGACTTTTTAATCCAGATACCGACTCAAAACCCTGAGTGAGTGCTCCGCAAGGCTCAATGGGTAGGTGTAAACTACTAGCACCGACCAGTGATCCATAACTGGTTCAACAAAGGCCATGGTTTGTGCTATCCTGCCTGTGGGAAGTGCAAATAAAAGATCCCTTGCTGTTAATCGGAAAGAGTAGCCCATGAAGTGACGACAGCGGGTTTCCTCGCAAAATCTGTGTGGTCCTTAACCATATGTCTGACGCCATATAACCGTAAATAAAATGTGTTGAGTGCGTCGTTAACTAAAACATTTCTTTCTCTATACATCACTATAGACAAGAGTTACAGACATGTTCTACTCGTATCTACACAATTAAAATTCGGTCTTAAAATCTCACCCAGTCCCCAGTGTCACAATTACCCTGTTCTGCGCCTAATATAGCAACAAATTAAGCTATAATGTCATTAAACAAACATTCTTTCTGTTAGAGCTGGGAGGTATTAACATTTATCAGGTTCCGTTGCGGCTGTTGGTATTTTGGGGGTAATTTACCTAGGTACAGTATTTAGTATTAACAAAAGCTCAGTACCTATACCGATATCAAGCAGGAGTTTTGGATTGTGTACCTCGTGCTAAACGCATGCTTCGTAATCCAGTATATCACCACATTGTTCATGTAAAAATTTGACATGCTGAATTTTCTGTGTTAAATTTCTCTTTTTATTGGGAATATGCTGCCAACACGCTCTTCTTGTCAGTCAGTTTGCATTAGAGTAATGTGGTCGGATATATTTTTATGGTATTTTACTTAATAACGAATATTTTTCAATCCCAAAATTTCAATATGATACCGATATCGAATGGTATATACAGTATACTGTCCAGCTCAACCTTCTGTTTGTTGTTGATCTTCGGATGCTCAAGTAAGTGGTAAAGCGCTCGCCTGATGCGCGGTCAGTTTAGTGGCCCCTTTGGACTATTTCTCGTTCCATCCAGTGCTCCACGACTGGTGTAACAAAGGCCGTGGTATGTACTATCCTGTCTGTGGGATGGTGCATATAAAAGATCCCTTGCTGCTAATCGAAAAAGAGTAGCCCATGAAGTTCCCCTCTCTATATATGTGTGGACCATAACCATATGTCTCATGCCATATAATCATAAATAAAATATGTTCAATGCGTCATTAAATAAAACATTTCTTCCTTCCTTCAGATGCTCAAGATACTCTGATGGCTCAGCAGTCGGACAGAATCGATGTCGATCCCGAACCCGAACCCGTCCCATATTACAAGATGGATGCCGTGCCTAGAGGTAACAGTTCTTCTACATTTGATCACCCATCGATGTTTGGCAATATTTTACAATACTCACAAGCCACAAATTAAGTTTTAAAAAAGTAAAAAGAAGAAAGAAAAAAAGAAGGTTTTTAATGTCCCCAGAAACACGAGCAAAGCAGACCTCTGAGACTTGAAAATCTGCGTGACTAGTTTAGTACAAACGGGCGATTATTTCGCTCACGTTGCCCACTTGCATGAACCCTGGTGACCCATTTATCAGTTACTCAGAAATAAATCCAGGTAACCCATTTCCTTTTTCCAAAAACCTTTTATATCTAAGTAAATGGTGCTCCAAATTTTGCGTGAACAGAAAAACAGGTTATGCAAAATTCTATTTGAGCAAGTAATGTGTGAACGAAATAACCATTCTCTGCAAAGCCAAGGTGGGGGTGGTGGGCTTAAAACTTTATTTAAACCTAAAGTCCGAACCAAAATGTTAACAACTACGATAAATTGCTCTCCTACCCTTGTTTTTTGTTAGATTTTACCCACATTTTTTTCTAGACAGAAATCTTGAAAAAGCCCATTACAATGACACAGATTCCACATATTAGATGATAACCATGTCACCAATATCGAGTTTGCTGAGATCGCATAGGGCAAAAAGCATGTAATTTTGTGCTGGCTGCCATTTTGCCTTTTATTGAATACTCTCCAAGAGGGTGAAAGGATATGACTTAATCTTAACATCTTAACGTCATTTTTTAAAAAGATTGTTTTGTTTAAAGATACCACTAGAGCACATTGATTTCATATTAATTATTTTACATACATCAGAGGCTTTCACCCCTTTTGAAGAGTATTCCATTAAAATAGTAAAATGCCTGAGGGCAGACAACTGCATGTATTTTGTCCTATGCAATCTCAGCGAAGTCGATATTGGTGACATCGTTACAGTCTCATATGTGGAATCTGAGTCACTGTAATGTGTTTTTTTCACAACTTGTGTCTGGACAAAATTTATGGGAAATGTAACGGTAATTAAAGGTAGGAGAGTAATTTATTGTAGTTAACAATTTGGTTCGGACTTTAGTTTCCATGCAAAAATCTCCTGCAGACCCACTAGGCATAACATTGTTATGATACCTCACAACCACCAACCCCCCCTCCCCCCTATGTATTGAATTCTGGATGAGACCTTCAACATTGTAGCGAAAATATTTTAATTAAGCATATTTGTAACAACAAATCTCATTGGATATTTAGTGAAATCTTAGACAGCTAAGCCTGTGTTTTAACAGTAGAATTTTTAAAAGTGGAACTATGTCATGACTTAAAGAACGAAAGATTCCTTGCTGCATTAGGAAAAATGTAGTGGGTTTTCTTTGAAGACTATGTATCAGAATTACCAAATGTTGCAGTTTTTGAGATTAACGGTATCCCGATATCCCAGGGATACCAGAATTTAATTTTGGATACCAGACTTCAAGAACCCAGTATCCCACCGGGATGCCATATAATGTTTTTTTTTTTTTTTTAATCCTGCGTTTTTAGTTTTCACTAAAACAATGACTGGGAACCACTAAGTCGCTATTGTTTTTGTTGGATGTTTTCTCCCTTCAAATTTTATTTGAGGTATTGATTCCACATCTGCAGAAAATTGATACAGGTGTGTTTATCATTAGTAATGTCAGAAACACTTATAGATTACTGCTAAATATCAATTTAAGTCAATATCACTCAAAAATAGATGCAGCAAATCTTTTTGCCGATTCCATTTGATTGCGAATATCATAAATTCCACGATTTTGATTGCGGCGTAGCAATAGACTGAGAATGAGAACATTGTCGTCCAAGTTTGTTACGATGTTATTTATGAATTTCATTTAAGTGGGATACTAAATTCTCAAGTGGGATACCAGATTTGGAAATGTTAGTATCCATCTGGGATACTGCCCAAATTTTTTAATCTTGAGCACTGTGTTGGATATCCAATAGCCGATGATAAATAGATCAATGTGCTCTACTGGTGTCGTTAAACAGGCTTTAACTATTAGGCAAAGAACTGCATGTGATTTGTGATGACACCATGAAGAAACTTTTGCTAAACTTAACTTCTGTTGGTAAAACTACTGATAAACGTCAACAAATCGGAAAACACAGTAGAGTTATCCCCTCTTTTGTTTGGGGAGGGACATAGCCCAGTGGTAAAGCGCTTGCATAATGCTCAGCCGGTCTAGGATCGATCCCTGTCGGTACGCCCATTGGACTATTTCTCATTCCATCCAGTGCACCACGACTGGTATAACAAAGGCCATGGTATGTAATATCCTGTCTGTGGGATGGTGCATATAAAAGATCCCTTGCTGCTAATCGAAAGGAGTAGATCATGAAGTGGTGAAAGCGGGTTTCCTCTCAATATATGTGTGGTCCTTAACCATATAACTGTACATAAAATGTGTTGAGTGCATTGTGAAATAAAACATTTCCTTCACTCACTCTTTTGTTTGTTTGGTTTAGTTATATACATGTATGGGTTTAGTTTAGCTCTATTTCTCACAAAGTTTAATTTCTAAATCTGTGAAATGTTGGTCATGGTTGCATCTGTGATTATAAACTTCAATGCATATTTGATTTTTTTTTTTTTTTTTTAAGGGTTAATCTTTTCACAAGTATATATACGGGTCATTCTACAGAAAGTGTCACTTTTCAAAACACAAATTCAAGATAAAACAGATAAAAGATATAAATGTTTATTGTTAACTTTTGGAAACTACATGTAGATGAACAAAAAAACATAAAATTATAGCTGGCTACACAGAACTGTAATCGGCCTGCAGAACTGTAATCGGCCTGCAGAACTGTAATCGGCCTGCATGGACGCTTGTTACTCTACAAACAAGTTCATTATGTCATTGGTGTTACCGGATAAGTGAGGTAGTTCAGCAGTGTGATCCAATTGGTTTATAGTGATCAAGAGCACATGGATGTGTTACTTATAACATATATGGATTAACTTTACAATTAAAAACTATCCAAGGGTGTAATTGTGCATAATTTCCACATGGATATTCTGTATGTGACTTAAATTATACACTGTGGCAGTTTTAATTATTTAGAAATATAGAGTTCTTCAAAATAAATTTCATAAAAGTCATAAAGGTAGAAGGTATGCTTTCCTAAATAAACAATTTAAATTTCAAAAATAAAGTTTCTTGAGAAATGACAGCTAAAATATTCTTGCTAACACCAATGACAAAACAAGTAACCCCAATGACAATGTGTAACACCATTGACATTCAAGACTATCCAGGAAATACTATTATTCTTGAGACTACCAGTACCACTACACTACTTGTTAGCAAAATTATGTAATTAATATTTCCTTAAATGTTTTTTTTTCTTCTGTTTTTGTTTTTTTCTTCTTCAGCCTACAACTATTAGGCCTAAAGGCCTATTAGAATAATTGTGTGTTTCTGTATTAATAAGATACAGCCGGTCAGATAGTTTAAACAATATACTAAATTAAGATACATAATTTTAATTTTGTTTAAATATTAAATTAAATATTTATTCATTCATTAATTTATTTAGTTATTTTTGTGTTTATATTAAGGCTCAAACTCTATTTTACTGTATACTTGTATTCCCAATAACGAGTAAAAAGTTGTAATCCTACTTTTGCTTTTACACAAGTGCTGCAAAACTACGTTAAATGTTCCAAATATTTTCAGAAAACGAAGATGCCGTATAAATATGTGATGTCATTCTAATGTTTTCAGTACATACACTATACAGCAAATCAAACAAATTATGTTACTATTCAAGAAATAAATCATAAGAACTGCGTCATTATTCAAAAGAGTTAACTATTTCCTTTCAACTAAAAAGCTATTTTAATGCAGCATATTCAATATTTTTAAAAATAAAATTTAAATAGCCTTTATTGGAAATGAAAACATACGTAATGTAATTTTCCGATATTTGACTACAACTTGGTAATACGTTTTCGATATGATTTTAACTTTTCTTTATGATAAAGTTAACCTCTTAATTAAACAGGAAAGTTTAGTCATTTCTAACTGCGTTTAGCATTTGGAAAAATAAAATGTTCGCGCATGTTCGACATTTTCAATTGTTAAAAACAACTACATGATAAAATATATATTTCTGAACTATGCACAATGGATGAACACTTTGTTTAATTTTTATTTTTTTTAAATGAAAAAATCAGTTGGTCCAGTGTTCCGGTCCGGTCCGCGTTTTACCAACAGTTCCACAGGGAAGGCCTTTTTTCATACTATGAAATTTACTACATGTTATTTATTTCTGAACCGATTGTTTTATAAATTGGACACAAATATAGTATTTATTTTTTATTTCCAAACACTTTTACTTGTCTTCTTACGTCAAACCAAACTAGAATTATTAACCCAAAAAAGTGAAAAAAACAACAACACTTAAATTGTAGAAGGATGAGATGGACTATAGTAAACTTAATGGTTTTTAGGGGTTTGTAAAGTTTTGTATTTAGATACTTACTTGTCTGAAGTTTATTGTTAATGGAAATCTTCACTAACTGTGAAGAAAAACCTCACAAAATTGAAATGAACAACAAGCAGACGACAACAAATCGGATGTTAATTGCGCAAACCAAGCATAACGCAGTTAGGGACTTTGAAGATATACTCTTTACATTCCAGCAAAACATTTATTGTACCCAAAGTGTCATTAAGCAACTATGATGCTGCACAAGTCCGTTTAATTTTCAAATCATCTTCAAAAATATGCAAAGAGAGAAAACGGCATCTTATTCAAACGCATTGTCACTGGTATTACTAATGGCCATTGGTGTTACTCAGTACCTGGTAACACCAATGACAGTTAACACCAATGACAAATAAGTGCATAATTAATTCATGCTCTCTAAAGAAACAGTTGAGAAAACTGAAAAAGTGCATGTTGTAGCAGACATACGATGTCTACAATAACATACAAAAGTTTCTTAAAATTATTAACCATTACATAAATACGATCGTAACACCAATGACAGTTGATAAACCTACTTTTATATTTTGACAACACATTCATGACATTTAAAGAAAACTATTCACAACTGTTCATATATTGCCTGATGTTTTTGACAAATAAGTTTGATGGCCGATATCTACCGGTGGAATGTTTCATCCAGAGAGCATTTAGTTTCTTTTGTTTTCTCATAATTATATACAGTAACACCAATGACATAAAACTCCTGGGACAAGCTTATATTGCCCACCATCTTTTGAATACGGAAAACATTTACAAGATTCTTTCTTTAGTGAGTAAGTCAGCCATCAGTACGTATTACATTAAAGGGTGTATACTACCAAATCAAATTCCATAGACGGCAATAGTAACATATGTGGCTAAAACTCCTACCTGCAACTTATCAACCGACATAAACGCCACGGATATAAATACTACCAAAAAAAGTAAAGTGTGTTTTATTTAACGACGCCACTAGAGCACATTGATTTTTTAAATACTACCACCCCTCACACTTAAAGTGAATCAGAAAAAATTGGGGGTCAAGCTGCTTGTTTCTGCTTTTTTTTACAGGTACCCCATACATGTTTTCAAGCACAAGGCTACTTGACACATTGGTACTAGATGAAATAAAATTGCTTTTTTTTTTTACCCAGATGAAACTATTATTTTTTACAACCAACACACTCACATTTATAACCAATCACAGGACTTGTGATGTTCACTTCTCTATCAAAAGTTGGGTGCACCTCGAGCTTTGACCCAGCCGGAAGTTATTTGGTTTAGTACTACCTATACTGGTAACATACATTTTTCAAAAAGTGTCCAGCTATGTGTCTTTATGACAACCAGGATCTGGTGTATTCTGACATAAACTGACAACCTCACTGAAACTGTTGTTTCTACAGTGCAACCTAATATAATGTACACCTCAAAAAGCATATATATTGCATATAGTTTTGTACAAATGCAATATGTCATATTAAACAACAAAATGTTTTAAAATAAAACTCCTGAAGATATTTACTTTCAGTTGGGTGTGTGTACTCAGGTATATATGTAGAGACAACAAAGATAGTCAGAGTACCTCTACCCCTTTAAAGAATTCCATTAAAACACATGCACTTGATTGACCCCTAGATTATGAAGACCTTAACAGGCACATCAAAGAAATATCAGTATTAAAAAAAATACACTGTCTGAGGAAGGAAACACAAACATGACTGTACCTGTATGAAGTAATGACTTAATGTCCTGAACATTAGTGTTGGGAGGAAATCATGTATGCTGTGTGTGGGTGTCTTCAAGTTACCAGGTATGGGAATTTCAAATCCATCGGCCATGCTGATTTTCATAATGAACCATGAAAACCATTGGCAGCCACCAATATTCCTGACTATATTTTATTTATAGCCTACTGTAGTTGGAGGTTTTAATAGTTGTGATATCTGGAATTATCATGCAGCTTTAACACATTTATTTTTGATTAATTACTAGAAAAAAAACTATTTTTATATGACAAAATTACCCGAACATTATTTTCTAATCCGGATGAATACAATATGTATATTAGATGTATTCCTACAATCTGTAATCCAGCATTTTATTTAGCTAGTAACATTAGGTAATACAGCTTTAACAATAAAATAAATTATCAACTTAATCCAAGGCAGATAATCAAATCTGAAAAAATTGGTTCTGAATCTAGTATAAACTCAAAATGCTTTTCATTTCAAGCTGCTCGTTTCTGAGATAACGGGTAGCGTCTATGACTAGCCTAGTTCCGCACAAAATTCGAGTACTTTTTTTTACAGGTACCCCATACATGTTTCAAGCACAAGGCTACTTGACACATTGGTACTAGATGAAACAAAATGGCTTTTTTTTTTTGCCCAGATGAAACTATTATTTTTTACAACCAACACTCACATTTATAACCAATCACAGGACTTGTGGTGTTCACTTCTCTATCAAAAGTTGGGTGCACCTCGAGCTTTGACCCAGCCGGAAGTTATTTGGTTTAGTACTACCTATAGGTATTCAGTGTTATGTCTTCTGTTATGTATTTTAATAGTGCATGTTATGTATAGTATTATACTTGGGACAGGTAACACCAATGACATTTTACACTAATCTCGAATAAAATCTCTATCAAAGCTGATTACCAGAGAGAGAAAAATGCTATCACTGGATGATGATATTAATAAGGTATCATTAAAGGCATATTGTCACAGACCACTGACCTATTTAATGGCCTAACAAAGTATTACCTGAACAAAAATAATTTGATTTGTCCGTAAATGTAATTTATTCAAGCATCTTCATAACCTCCATACTCCATTTATTAATGATATTTTGTAAAAATAATTGAATTATAGCAGTGGTCCATAATTCATAAACTAAAATTGCCGAGAGGGTTGACATGGATTTCACTCCATCATGGTTCAGTTAAGGTGATGCGATAGCTAGATTTGGTTTCCAACAATTAATGTAATTGTTTTTTACTATCCATTTTTAGAGAAATAGGTGCTTAAATCCGTGACAGTATGCCTTTAAAGACAACAAATTTAGTTTTCTATATATAAATAAAAAAGAAATTGTGCAGGGACATAAAAGTGACACTTTCTGTAGAATGACCCATAAACTGTTTACTGGGATGGAACTTTGGAAGTGTTAATGCCATTGTACGCTTTTAAAAAATTCAACGTTCTGACTATTGGATTAATTTTTGACAAAAACTACGGTGAATTGGGTACAATGTGAAAAGGTGCATGTGAGTACTATTTTTTTTATATATTTTTTTTTTTTATATTTTAGATCTGTTTATTTGGTTTTAACTTATGCAAAGACTCTTATATTCGTGATTACGTACGTGCAATTGAGGAAGGAAATGTTTAACGACACACTCAACAAATTTTATGTATGGTTATATGGTTAAGGACCACACATATATTGAGGGGAAACCCGTTGTCGCCACTTCATGGTCTACTCTTTTCGATTAGCAGCAAGGGATCTTTTATATGCACCATCCCACAGACAGGATAGTACATACCATGACCTTTCTTAAACCAGTTGTGGAGCACTGGCTGCAACGAGAAATAACCCAAATGGGCCCACAGGAATCGATCCATGATCGATCGCGCATCAGGCGAGCGCTGTACCACTGAGCTACATCCTGCACCCCACAATTGAGGTCAGCCGAACTGTATGTACGGCCATTATTCCTAACCACCGTTTTGCTGACCACAATATATGTTTTTAAACAGACTACGATTCATATCACAGTATTTCCTGAATTTCATTGTTGGTAAAACGAAACGATCAAATTTATTATCAAATTAACTGTCACAATCGGCTGACGATTCCTCAAATGATTGTGACCTTCTGCCATTGTTGTCAAGCGAAAATACTCGCTGAAAACAACTTTTTCATCTACAGATTCCCAGGGGTTTTTTCATTGAAAAATCCACCATAATCTCAATTAATCTATTCCATATTGTTCTCTTATTACTACCGGTCAGTGCCGTGTGCAAAACAGCGGGAAATATGAATTGGGGAAATGCACAGGTGTGTATACAGTGTTGACTTGAGTGAAGTGGGGCGAGATATCTCGCCTGCAGTATCCAGAAGGTTAATAATATTACAGACCTGCATGTAGTTATATTAGATATAATAGGAGATGTTTTATTAATGAGTGTTCAAATTTTCTTTGTGTAATAATTAAGAGATATTTTTATTTATGTTATATATTTGTGGTATTTTCTTTATTTCAGGAATATGTATAATAATTAACAACAGAGATTTTAAACAGGATCCAGATGATCCAGATTCAAAGGCATTGCCTTCAAGGGAGGGAACTGATGTTGATGCAAGTATGTTGTTTTATTACTACAACCAGCCTCGGTGGCGCAGTGGTTAAGCCATCGGACTACAGGCTGGTAGGTACAGGCTTCTCAGCCCGGTACCGGCTCCAACCCAGAGCGAGTTCTTAATGGCTCAGTGGGTAGGTGTAAGGCCACTACTCCCTCTTCTCTCTCACTAACCACTAACTAACTAACAACTAACTCACTGTCCTGGACAGACATCCCAGATGGCGTACTTGAAACTTAATTGGATGAAAGCATGAAAATAAGTTGAAATGAATGAATTGTTACTACATATATGTGTAGTCCATTATCAAGACTTGGGCTCTCATAGAAATGATCAAGTGTGGTTGTGTATAATGTTCAACAATTAAATTTAATGTATGAAAGATTGTGAGGATTCCCTCATTTGGCAAATTATGGAGAGAAAAAACCTACCAACCAGAGGATCAAAAATCCCATCGCCCGACACTCATGCCAAGTGGAATTTTCATGCCAGGCAAGTAATTATGTTAACTGCATATGCCCGATAACAAGTGACTATTGTAACACCTAAAACTTTTTAAAGTTTTGTTACAAATCTCAGTAAGACCTTCGGAAAGAGTTCCGCAAAATTCTGAACTGGTGGAAGGGACTCAAGGAGTGCTAACGGTCCACTGGTTAGGGGGCGCAATACTTGCCTTGCCCCGGGCGCTGGCAACCCACGCTACGCCACTGAATCGATGTACACCTCCTCTCCTGCTGTTGTTTACCAAGCCTGCACTATTTAAAAACATTTCCAGCCAGTGCTCCACAATTGGTGTAACAAAGGCGTGGTATGTACTATCCTGTCTGTGGGGTGGTTCATATAAAAAATCCCTTGCTGCTAATCGAAAAGAGTAGCCCATGAAGTGGCGACAGCGGGTTTCCTCTCAATATTTGTGTGGTCCTTAACCATATGTCTGATGCCATATAACTGTAAATAAAATGTGTTGAGTGCGTCATTAAATAAAACAGTTTCTTCCTTCCTGTTTTATTTAAAAACATTTGCAGAGTAACAGATCTCATGTTTACTTTGAGGCCAGCTACGGCTGTTTGCGAGAGACTTCTCAGCTATGAACAGGGTAAAAACATTTGCAGAGTAACAGAACTCATGTTTACTTTGAGGCCAGCTACGGCTGTTTGCGAGAGACTTCTCAGCTATGAACAGGGTAAAAACATTTTCAGAGTAACAGAGCTCATGTTTACTTTGAGGCCAGCTACGGCTGTTTGCGAGAGACTTCTCAGCTATGAACAGGGTAAAAACATTTGCAGAGTAACAGAACTCATGTTTACTTTGAGGCCAGCTACGGCTGTTTGCGAGAGACTTCTCAGCTATGAACAGGGTAAAAACATTTGCAGAGTAACAGAGCTCATGTTTACTTTGAGGCCAGCTACGGCTGTTTGCGAGAGACTTCTCAGCTATGAACAGGGTAAAAACATTTGCAGAGTAACAGAACTCATGTTTACTTTGAGGCCAGCTACGGCTGTTTGCGAGAGACTTCTCAGCTATGAACAGGGTAAAAACATTTGCAGAGTAACAGAGCTCATGTTTACTTTGAGGCCAGCTACGGCTGTTTGCGAGAGACTTCTCAGCTATGAACAGGGTAAAAACATTTGCAGAGTAACAGAACTCATGTTTACTTTGAGGCCAGCTACGGCTGTTTGCGAGAGACTTCTCAGCTATGAACAGGGTAAAAACATTTTCAGAGTAACAGAGCTCATGTTTACTTTGAGGCCAGCTACGGCTGTTTGCGAGAGACTTCTCAGCTATGAACAGGGTAAAAACATTTGCAGAGTAACAGAACTCATGTTTACTTTGAGGCCAGCTACGGCTGTTTGCGAGAGACTTCTCAGCTATGAACAGGGTAAAAACATTTGCAGAGTAACAGATCTCATGTTTACTTTGAGGCCAGCTACGGCTGTTTGCGAGAGACTCTTCTCAGCTATGAACAGGGTAAAAACATTTTCAGAGTAACAGATCTCATGTTTACTTTGAGGCCAGCTACGGCTGTTTGCGAGAGACTCTTCTCAGCTATGAACAGGGTAAAAACATTTGCAGAGTAACAGATCTCATGTTTACTTTGAGGCCAGCTACGGCTGTTTGCGAGAGACTTCTCAGCTATGAACAGGGTAAAAACATTTGCAGAGTAACAGAACTCATGTTTACTTTGAGGCCAGCTACGGCTGTTTGTGAGAGACGTTTCTCAGCTATGAACAGGGTAAAAACATTTGCAGAGTAACAGAACTCATGTTTACTTTGAGGCCAGCTACGGCTGTTTGCGAGAGACTTCTCAGCTATGAACAGGGTAAAAACATTTGCAGAGTAACAGAACTCATGTTTACTTTGAGGCCAGCTACGGCTGTTTGCGAGAGACTCTTCTCAGCTATGAACAGGGTAAAAACATTTGCAGAGTAACAGAACTCATGTTTACTTTGAGGCCAGCTACGGCTGTTTGCGAGAGACTTCTCAGCTATGAACAGGGTAAAAACATTTGCAGAGTAACAGAACTCATGTTTACTTTGAGGCCAGCTACGGCTGTTTGCGAGAGACTCTTCTCAGCTATGAACAGGGTAAAAACATTTGCAGAGTAACAGAACTCATGTTTACTTTGAGGCCAGCTACGGCTGTTTGCGAGAGACTCTTCTCAGCTATGAACAGGGTAAAAACATTTGCAGAGTAACAGAACTCATGTTTACTTTGAGGCCAGCTACGGCTGTTTGCGAGAGACTCTTCTCAGCTATGAACAGGGTAAAAACATTTGCAGAGTAACAGAACTCATGTTTACTTTGAGGCCAGCTACGGCTGTTTGCGAGAGACTCTTCTCAGCTATGAACAGGGTAAAAACATTTGCAGAGTAACAGAACTCATGTTTACTTTGAGGCCAGCTACGGCTGTTTGCGAGAGACTTCTCAGCTATGAACAGGGTAAAAACATTTGCAGAGTAACAGAACTCATGTTTACTTTGAGGCCAGCTACGGCTGTTTGCGAGAGACTCTTCTCAGCTATGAACAGGGTAAAAACATTTGCAGAGTAACAGAACTCATGTTTACTTTGAGGCCAGCTACGGCTGTTTGCGAGAGACTCTTCTCAGCTATGAACAGGGTAAAAACATTTGCAGAGTAACAGAACTCATGTTTACTTTGAGGCCAGCTACGGCTGTTTGCGAGAGACTCTTCTCAGCTATGAACAGGGTAAAAACATTTGCAGAGTAACAGAACTCATGTTTACTTTGAGGCCAGCTACGGCTGTTTGCGAGAGACTCTTCTCAGCTATGAACAGGGTAAAAACATTTGCAGAGTAACAGAACTCATGTTTACTTTGAGGCCAGCTACGGCTGTTTGCGAGAGACTCTTCTCAGCTATGAACAGGGTAAAAACATTTGCAGAGTAACAGAACTCATGTTTACTTTGAGGCCAGCTACGGCTGTTTGCGAGAGACTTCTCAGCTATGAACAGGGTAAAAACATTTGCAGAGTAACAGAACTCATGTTTACTTTGAGGCCAGCTACGGCTGTTTGCGAGAGACTCTTCTCAGCTATGAACAGGGTAAAAACATTTGCAGAGTAACAGAACTCATGTTTACTTTGAGGCCAGCTACGGCTGTTTGCGAGAGACTCTTCTCAGCTATGAACAGGGTAAAAACATTTGCAGAGTAACAGAACTCATGTTTACTTTGAGGCCAGCTACGGCTGTTTGCGAGAGACTTTCTCAGCTATGAACAGGGTAAAAACATTTGCAGAGTAACAGAACTCATGTTTACTTTGAGGCCAGCTACGGCTGTTTGCGAGAGACTCTTCTCAGCTATGAACAGGGTAAAAACATTTGCAGAGTAACAGAACTCATGTTTACTTTGAGGCCAGCTACGGCTGTTTGCGAGAGACTTCTCAGCTATGAACAGGGTAAAAACATTTGCAGAGTAACAGAACTCATGTTTACTTTGAGGCCAGCTACGGCTGTTTGCGAGAGACTTCTCAGCTATGAACAGGGTAAAAACATTTGCAGAGTAACAGAACTCATGTTTACTTTGAGGCCAGCTACGGCTGTTTGCGAGAGACTTCTCAGCTATGAACAGGGTAAAAACATTTGCAGAGTAACAGAACTCATGTTTACTTTGAGGCCAGCTACGGCTGTTTGCGAGAGACTCTTCTCAGCTATGAACAGGGTAAAAACATTTGCAGAGTAACAGAACTCATGTTTACTTTGAGGCCAGCTACGGCTGTTTGCGAGAGACTCTTCTCAGCTATGAACAGGGTAAAAACATTTGCAGAGTAACAGAACTCATGTTTACTTTGAGGCCAGCTACGGCTGTTTGCGAGAGACTTCTCAGCTATGAACAGGGTAAAAACATTTGCAGAGTAACAGAACTCATGTTTACTTTGAGGCCAGCTACGGCTGTTTGCGAGAGACTTCTCAGCTATGAACAGGGTAAAAACATTTGCAGAGTAACAGAACTCATGTTTACTTTGAGGCCAGCTACGGCTGTTTGCGAGAGACTTCTCAGCTATGAACAGGGTAAAAACATTTGCAGAGTAACAGAACTCATGTTTACTTTGAGGCCAGCTACGGCTGTTTGCGAGAGACTTCTCAGCTATGAACAGGGTAAAAACATTTGCAGAGTAACAGAACTCATGTTTACTTTGAGGCCAGCTACGGCTGTTTGCGAGAGACTTCTCAGCTATGAACAGGGTAAAAACATTTGCAGAGTAACAGAACTCATGTTTACTTTGAGGCCAGCTACGGCTGTTTGCGAGAGACTTTCTCAGCTATGAACAGGGTAAAAACATTTGCAGAGTAACAGAACTCATGTTTACTTTGAGGCCAGCTACGGCTGTTTGCGAGAGACTCTTCTCAGCTATGAACAGGGTAAAAACATTTGCAGAGTAACAGAACTCATGTTTACTTTGAGGCCAGCTACGGCTGTTTGCGAGAGACTCTTCTCAGCTATGAACAGGGTAAAAACATTTGCAGAGTAACAGAACTCATGTTTACTTTGAGGCCAGCTACGGCTGTTTGCGAGAGACTCTTCTCAGCTATGAACAGGGTAAAAACATTTGCAGAGTAACAGAACTCATGTTTACTTTGAGGCCAGCTACGGCTGTTTGCGAGAGACTCTTCTCAGCTATGAACAGGGTAAAAACATTTGCAGAGTAACAGAACTCATGTTTACTTTGAGGCCAGCTACGGCTGTTTGCGAGAGACTCTTCTCAGCTATGAACAGGGTAAAAACATTTGCAGAGTAACAGAACTCATGTTTACTTTGAGGCCAGCTACGGCTGTTTGCGAGAGACTCTTCTCAGCTATGAACAGGGTAAAAACATTTGCAGAGTAACAGAACTCATGTTTACTTTGAGGCCAGCTACGGCTGTTTGCGAGAGACTCTTCTCAGCTATGAACAGGGTAAAAACATTTGCAGAGTAACAGAACTCATGTTTACTTTGAGGCCAGCTACGGCTGTTTGCGAGAGACTCTTCTCAGCTATGAACAGGGTAAAAACATTTGCAGAGTAACAGAACTCATGTTTACTTTGAGGCCAGCTACGGCTGTTTGCGAGAGACTCTTCTCAGCTATGAACAGGGTAAAAACATTTGCAGAGTAACAGAACTCATGTTTACTTTGAGGCCAGCTACGGCTGTTTGCGAGAGACTCTTCTCAGCTATGAACAGGGTAAAAACATTTGCAGAGTAACAGAACTCATGTTTACTTTGAGGCCAGCTACGGCTGTTTGCGAGAGACTCTTCTCAGCTATGAACAGGGTAAAAACATTTGCAGAGTAACAGAACTCATGTTTACTTTGAGGCCAGCTACGGCTGTTTGCGAGAGACTCTTCTCAGCTATGAACAGGGTAAAAACATTTGCAGAGTAACAGAACTCATGTTTACTTTGAGGCCAGCTACGGCTGTTTGCGAGAGACTCTTCTCAGCTATGAACAGGGTAAAAACATTTGCAGAGTAACAGAACTCATGTTTACTTTGAGGCCAGCTACGGCTGTTTGCGAGAGACTTCTCAGCTATGAACAGGGTAAAAACATTTGCAGAGTAACAGAACTCATGTTTACTTTGAGGCCAGCTACGGCTGTTTGCGAGAGACTCTTCTCAGCTATGAACAGGGTAAAAACATTTGCAGAGTAACAGAACTCATGTTTACTTTGAGGCCAGCTACGGCTGTTTGCGAGAGACTCTTCTCAGCTATGAACAGGGTAAAAACATTTGCAGAGTAACAGAACTCATGTTTACTTTGAGGCCAGCTACGGCTGTTTGCGAGAGACTCTTCTCAGCTATGAACAGGGTAAAAACATTTGCAGAGTAACAGAACTCATGTTTACTTTGAGGCCAGCTACGGCTGTTTGCGAGAGACTTCTCAGCTATGAACAGGGTAAAAACATTTGCAGAGTAACAGAACTCATGTTTACTTTGAGGCCAGCTACGGCTGTTTGCGAGAGACTTCTCAGCTATGAACAGGGTAAAAACATTTGCAGAGTAACAGAACTCATGTTTACTTTGAGGCCAGCTACGGCTGTTTGCGAGAGACTTCTCAGCTATGAACAGGGTAAAAACATTTGCAGAGTAACAGAACTCATGTTTACTTTGAGGCCAGCTACGGCTGTTTGCGAGAGACTTCTCAGCTATGAACAGGGTAAAAACATTTGCAGAGTAACAGAACTCATGTTTACTTTGAGGCCAGCTACGGCTGTTTGCGAGAGACTTCTCAGCTATGAACAGGGTAAAAACATTTGCAGAGTAACAGAACTCATGTTTACTTTGAGGCCAGCTACGGCTGTTTGCGAGAGACTTCTCAGCTATGAACAGGGTAAAAACATTTGCAGAGTAACAGAACTCATGTTTACTTTGAGGCCAGCTACGGCTGTTTGCGAGAGACTTCTCAGCTATGAACAGGGTAAAAACATTTGCAGAGTAACAGAACTCATGTTTACTTTGAGGCCAGCTACGGCTGTTTGCGAGAGACTCTTCTCAGCTATGAACAGGGTAAAAACATTTGCAGAGTAACAGAACTCATGTTTACTTTGAGGCCAGCTACGGCTGTTTGCGAGAGACTCTTCTCAGCTATGAACAGGGTAAAAACATTTGCAGAGTAACAGAACTCATGTTTACTTTGAGCCCAGCTACGGCTGTTTGCGAGAGACTCTTCTCAGCTATGAACAGGGTAAAAACATTTGCAGAGTAACAGAACTCATGTTTACTTTGAGCCCAGCTACGGCTGTTTGCGAGAGACTCTTCTCAGCTATGAACAGGGTAAAAACATTTGCAGAGTAACAGAACTCATGTTTACTTTGAGGCCAGCTACGGCTGTTTGTGAGAGACGTTTCTCAGCTATGAACAGGGTAAAAACATTTTCAGAGTAACAGAACTCATGTTTACTTTGAGGCCAGCTACGGCTGTTTGTGAGAGACGTTTCTCAGCTATGAACAGGGTAAAAACATTTGCAGAGTAACAGAACTCATGTTTACTTTGAGGCCAGCTACGGCTGTTTGCGAGAGACTTCTCAGCTATGAACAGGGTAAAAACATTTGCAGAGTAACAGAACTCATGTTTACTTTGAGGCCAGCTACGGCTGTTTGCGAGAGACTTCTCAGCTATGAACAGGGTAAAAACATTTGCAGAGTAACAGAACTCATGTTTACTTTGAGGCCAGCTACGGCTGTTTGCGAGAGACTCTTCTCAGCTATGAACAGGGTAAAAACATTTGCAGAGTAACAGAACTCATGTTTACTTTGAGGCCAGCTACGGCTGTTTGCGAGAGACTCTTCTCAGCTATGAACAGGGTAAAAACATTTGCAGAGTAACAGAACTCATGTTTACTTTGAGGCCAGCTACGGCTGTTTGCGAGAGACTCTTCTCAGCTATGAACAGGGTAAAAACATTTGCAGAGTAACAGAACTCATGTTTACTTTGAGGCCAGCTACGGCTGTTTGCGAGAGACTCTTCTCAGCTATGAACAGGGTAAAAACATTTGCAGAGTAACAGAACTCATGTTTACTTTGAGGCCAGCTACGGCTGTTTGCGAGAGACTCTTCTCAGCTATGAACAGGGTAAAAACATTTGCAGAGTAACAGAACTCATGTTTACTTTGAGGCCAGCTACGGCTGTTTGCGAGAGACTTCTCAGCTATGAACAGGGTAAAAACATTTGCAGAGTAACAGAACTCATGTTTACTTTGAGGCCAGCTACGGCTGTTTGCGAGAGACTCTTCTCAGCTATGAACAGGGTAAAAACATTTGCAGAGTAACAGAACTCATGTTTACTTTGAGGCCAGCTACGGCTGTTTGCGAGAGACTCTTCTCAGCTATGAACAGGGTAAAAACATTTGCAGAGTAACAGAACTCATGTTTACTTTGAGGCCAGCTACGGCTGTTTGCGAGAGACTCTTCTCAGCTATGAACAGGGTAAAAACATTTGCAGAGTAACAGAACTCATGTTTACTTTGAGGCCAGCTACGGCTGTTTGCGAGAGACTCTTCTCAGCTATGAACAGGGTAAAAACATTTGCAGAGTAACAGAACTCATGTTTACTTTGAGGCCAGCTACGGCTGTTTGCGAGAGACTCTTCTCAGCTATGAACAGGGTAAAAACATTTGCAGAGTAACAGAACTCATGTTTACTTTGAGGCCAGCTACGGCTGTTTGCGAGAGACTCTTCTCAGCTATGAACAGGGTAAAAACATTTGCAGAGTAACAGAACTCATGTTTACTTTGAGGCCAGCTACGGCTGTTTGCGAGAGACTCTTCTCAGCTATGAACAGGGTAAAAACATTTGCAGAGTAACAGAACTCATGTTTACTTTGAGGCCAGCTACGGCTGTTTGCGAGAGACTTTCTCAGCTATGAACAGGGTAAAAACATTTGCAGAGTAACAGAACTCATGTTTACTTTGAGGCCAGCTACGGCTGTTTGCGAGAGACTCTTCTCAGCTATGAACAGGGTAAAAACATTTGCAGAGTAACAGAACTCATGTTTACTTTGAGGCCAGCTACGGCTGTTTGCGAGAGACTCTTCTCAGCTATGAACAGGGTAAAAACATTTGCAGAGTAACAGAACTCATGTTTACTTTGAGGCCAGCTACGGCTGTTTGCGAGAGACTCTTCTCAGCTATGAACAGGGTAAAAACATTTGCAGAGTAACAGAACTCATGTTTACTTTGAGGCCAGCTACGGCTGTTTGCGAGAGACTCTTCTCAGCTATGAACAGGGTAAAAACATTTGCAGAGTAACAGAACTCATGTTTACTTTGAGGCCAGCTACGGCTGTTTGCGAGAGACTCTTCTCAGCTATGAACAGGGTAAAAACATTTGCAGAGTAACAGAACTCATGTTTACTTTGAGGCCAGCTACGGCTGTTTGCGAGAGACTCTTCTCAGCTATGAACAGGGTAAAAACATTTGCAGAGTAACAGAACTCATGTTTACTTTGAGGCCAGCTACGGCTGTTTGCGAGAGACTCTTCTCAGCTATGAACAGGGTAAAAACATTTGCAGAGTAACAGAACTCATGTTTACTTTGAGGCCAGCTACGGCTGTTTGCGAGAGACTCTTCTCAGCTATGAACAGGGTAAAAACATTTGCAGAGTAACAGAACTCATGTTTACTTTGAGGCCAGCTACGGCTGTTTGCGAGAGACTCTTCTCAGCTATGAACAGGGTAAAAACATTTGCAGAGTAACAGAACTCATGTTTACTTTGAGGCCAGCTACGGCTGTTTGCGAGAGACTCTTCTCAGCTATGAACAGGGTAAAAACATTTGCAGAGTAACAGAACTCATGTTTACTTTGAGGCCAGCTACGGCTGTTTGCGAGAGACTCTTCTCAGCTATGAACAGGGTAAAAACATTTGCAGAGTAACAGAACTCATGTTTACTTTGAGGCCAGCTACGGCTGTTTGCGAGAGACTCTTCTCAGCTATGAACAGGGTAAAAACATTTGCAGAGTAACAGAACTCATGTTTACTTTGAGGCCAGCTACGGCTGTTTGCGAGAGACTCTTCTCAGCTATGAACAGGGTAAAAACATTTGCAGAGTAACAGAACTCATGTTTACTTTGAGGCCAGCTACGGCTGTTTGCGAGAGACTCTTCTCAGCTATGAACAGGGTAAAAACATTTGCAGAGTAACAGAACTCATGTTTACTTTGAGGCCAGCTACGGCTGTTTGCGAGAGACTCTTCTCAGCTATGAACAGGGTAAAAACATTTGCAGAGTAACAGAACTCATGTTTACTTTGAGGCCAGCTACGGCTGTTTGCGAGAGACTCTTCTCAGCTATGAACAGGGTAAAAACATTTGCAGAGTAACAGAACTCATGTTTACTTTGAGGCCAGCTACGGCTGTTTGCGAGAGACTCTTCTCAGCTATGAACAGGGTAAAAACATTTGCAGAGTAACAGAACTCATGTTTACTTTGAGGCCAGCTACGGCTGTTTGCGAGAGACTCTTCTCAGCTATGAACAGGGTAAAAACATTTGCAGAGTAACAGAACTCATGTTTACTTTGAGGCCAGCTACGGCTGTTTGCGAGAGACTCTTCTCAGCTATGAACAGGGTAAAAACATTTGCAGAGTAACAGAACTCATGTTTACTTTGAGGCCAGCTACGGCTGTTTGCGAGAGACTCTTCTCAGCTATGAACAGGGTAAAAACATTTGCAGAGTAACAGAACTCATGTTTACTTTGAGGCCAGCTACGGCTGTTTGCGAGAGACTCTTCTCAGCTATGAACAGGGTAAAAACATTTGCAGAGTAACAGAACTCATGTTTACTTTGAGGCCAGCTACGGCTGTTTGCGAGAGACTCTTCTCAGCTATGAACAGGGTAAAAACATTTGCAGAGTAACAGAACTCATGTTTACTTTGAGGCCAGCTACGGCTGTTTGCGAGAGACTCTTCTCAGCTATGAACAGGGTAAAAACATTTGCAGAGTAACAGAACTCATGTTTACTTTGAGGCCAGCTACGGCTGTTTGCGAGAGACTTCTCAGCTATGAACAGGGTAAAAACATTTGCAGAGTAACAGAACTCATGTTTACTTTGAGGCCAGCTACGGCTGTTTGCGAGAGACTCTTCTCAGCTATGAACAGGGTAAAAACATTTGCAGAGTAACAGAACTCATGTTTACTTTGAGGCCAGCTACGGCTGTTTGCGAGAGACTTCTCAGCTATGAACAGGGTAAAAACATTTGCAGAGTAACAGAACTCATGTTTACTTTGAGGCCAGCTACGGCTGTTTGCGAGAGACTCTTCTCAGCTATGAACAGGGTAAAAACATTTGCAGAGTAACAGAACTCATGTTTACTTTGAGGCCAGCTACGGCTGTTTGCGAGAGACTCTTCTCAGCTATGAACAGGGTAAAAACATTTGCAGAGTAACAGAACTCATGTTTACTTTGAGGCCAGCTACGGCTGTTTGCGAGAGACTCTTCTCAGCTATGAACAGGGTAAAAACATTTGCAGAGTAACAGAACTCATGTTTACTTTGAGGCCAGCTACGGCTGTTTGCGAGAGACTCTTCTCAGCTATGAACAGGGTAAAAACATTTGCAGAGTAACAGAACTCATGTTTACTTTGAGGCCAGCTACGGCTGTTTGCGAGAGACTCTTCTCAGCTATGAACAGGGTAAAAACATTTGCAGAGTAACAGAACTCATGTTTACTTTGAGGCCAGCTACGGCTGTTTGCGAGAGACTCTTCTCAGCTATGAACAGGGTAAAAACATTTGCAGAGTAACAGAACTCATGTTTACTTTGAGGCCAGCTACGGCTGTTTGCGAGAGACTCTTCTCAGCTATGAACAGGGTAAAAACATTTGCAGAGTAACAGAACTCATGTTTACTTTGAGGCCAGCTACGGCTGTTTGCGAGAGACTCTTCTCAGCTATGAACAGGGTAAAAACATTTGCAGAGTAACAGAACTCATGTTTACTTTGAGGCCAGCTACGGCTGTTTGCGAGAGACTCTTCTCAGCTATGAACAGGGTAAAAACATTTGCAGAGTAACAGAACTCATGTTTACTTTGAGGCCAGCTACGGCTGTTTGCGAGAGACTTTTGCTCAGCTATGAACAGGGTAAAAACATTTGCAGAGTAACAGAACTCATGTTTACTTTGAGGCCAGCTACGGCTGTTTGCGAGAGACTCTTCTCAGCTATGAACAGGGTAAAAACATTTGCAGAGTAACAGAACTCATGTTTACTTTGAGGCCAGCTACGGCTGTTTGCGAGAGACTTCTCAGCTATGAACAGGGTAAAAACATTTGCAGAGTAACAGAACTCATGTTTACTTTGAGGCCAGCTACGGCTGTTTGCGAGAGACTCTTCTCAGCTATGAACAGGGTAAAAACATTTGCAGAGTAACAGAACTCATGTTTACTTTGAGGCCAGCTACGGCTGTTTGCGAGAGACTCTTCTCAGCTATGAACAGGGTAAAAACATTTGCAGAGTAACAGAACTCATGTTTACTTTGAGGCCAGCTACGGCTGTTTGCGAGAGACTTCTCAGCTATGAACAGGGTAAAAACATTTGCAGAGTAACAGAACTCATGTTTACTTTGAGGCCAGCTACGGCTGTTTGCGAGAGACTCTTCTCAGCTATGAACAGGGTAAAAACATTTGCAGAGTAACAGAACTCATGTTTACTTTGAGGCCAGCTACGGCTGTTTGCGAGAGACTCTTCTCAGCTATGAACAGGGTAAAAACATTTGCAGAGTAACAGAACTCATGTTTACTTTGAGGCCAGCTACGGCTGTTTGCGAGAGACTCTTCTCAGCTATGAACAGGGTAAAAACATTTGCAGAGTAACAGAACTCATGTTTACTTTGAGGCCAGCTACGGCTGTTTGCGAGAGACTCTTCTCAGCTATGAACAGGGTAAAAACATTTGCAGAGTAACAGAACTCATGTTTACTTTGAGGCCAGCTACGGCTGTTTGCGAGAGACTCTTCTCAGCTATGAACAGGGTAAAAACATTTGCAGAGTAACAGAACTCATGTTTACTTTGAGGCCAGCTACGGCTGTTTGCGAGAGACTTCTCAGCTATGAACAGGGTAAAAACATTTGCAGAGTAACAGAACTCATGTTTACTTTGAGGCCAGCTACGGCTGTTTGCGAGAGACTTCTCAGCTATGAACAGGGTAAAAACATTTGCAGAGTAACAGAGCTCATGTTTACTTTGAGGCCAGCTACGGCTGTTTGCGAGAGACTTCTCAGCTATGAACAGGGTAAAAACATTTGCAGAGTAACAGAACTCATGTTTACTTTGAGGCCAGCTACGGCTGTTTGCGAGAGACTCTTCTCAGCTATGAACAGGGTAAAAACATTTGCAGAGTAACAGAACTCATGTTTACTTTGAGGCCAGCTACGGCTGTTTGCGAGAGACTCTTCTCAGCTATGAACAGGGTAAAAACATTTGCAGAGTAACAGAACTCATGTTTACTTTGAGGCCAGCTACGGCTGTTTGCGAGAGACTTCTCAGCTATGAACAGGGTAAAAACATTTGCAGAGTAACAGAACTCATGTTTACTTTGAGGCCAGCTACGGCTGTTTGCGAGAGACTTCTCAGCTATGAACAGGGTAAAAACATTTGCAGAGTAACAGAACTCATGTTTACTTTGAGGCCAGCTACGGCTGTTTGCGAGAGACTCTTCTCAGCTATCAACAGGGTAAAAACATTTGCAGAGTAACAGAACTCATGTTTACTTTGAGGCCAGCTACGGCTGTTTGCGAGAGACTCTTCTCAGCTATGAACAGGGTAAAAACATTTGCAGAGTAACAGAACTCATGTTTACTTTGAGGCCAGCTACGGCTGTTTGCGAGAGACTCTTCTCAGCTATGAACAGGGTAAAAACATTTGCAGAGTAACAGATCTCATGTTTACTTTGAGGCCAGCTACGGCTGTTTGCGAGAGACTCTTCTCAGCTATGAACAGGGTAAAAACATTTGCAGAGTAACAGAACTCATGTTTACTTTGAGGCCAGCTACGGCTGTTTGCGAGAGACTCTTCTCAGCTATGAACAGGGTAAAAACATTTGCAGAGTAACAGAACTCATGTTTACTTTGAGGCCAGCTACGGCTGTTTGCGAGAGACTTCTCAGCTATGAACAGGGTAAAAACATTTGCAGAGTAACAGAACTCATGTTTACTTTGAGGCCAGCTACGGCTGTTTGCGAGAGACTCTTCTCAGCTATGAACAGGGTAAAAACATTTGCAGAGTAACAGAACTCATGTTTACTTTGAGGCCAGCTACGGCTGTTTGCGAGAGACTTCTCAGCTATGAACAGGGTAAAAACATTTTCAGAGTAACAGAACTCATGTTTACTTTGAGGCCAGCTACGGCTGTTTGCGAGAGACTCTTCTCAGCTATGAACAGGGTAAAAACATTTGCAGAGTAACAGAACTCATGTTTACTTTGAGGCCAGCTACGGCTGTTTGCGAGAGACTCTTCTCAGCTATGAACAGGGTAAAAACATTTGCAGAGTAACAGAACTCATGTTTACTTTGAGGCCAGCTACGGCTGTTTGCGAGAGACTCTTCTCAGCTATGAACAGGGTAAAAACATTTGCAGAGTAACAGATCTCATGTTTACTTTGAGGCCAGCTACGGCTGTTTGCGAGAGACTCTTCTCAGCTATGAACAGGGTAAAAACATTTGCAGAGTAACAGAACTCATGTTTACTTTGAGGCCAGCTACGGCTGTTTGCGAGAGACTCTTCTCAGCTATGAACAGGGTAAAAACATTTGCAGAGTAACAGAACTCATGTTTACTTTGAGGCCAGCTACGGCTGTTTGCGAGAGACTCTTCTCAGCTATGAACAGGGTAAAAACATTTGCAGAGTAACAGAACTCATGTTTACTTTGAGGCCAGCTACGGCTGTTTGCGAGAGACTCTTCTCAGCTATGAACAGGGTAAAAACATTTGCAGAGTAACAGAACTCATGTTTACTTTGAGGCCAGCTACGGCTGTTTGCGAGAGACTCTTCTCAGCTATGAACAGGGTAAAAACATTTGCAGAGTAACAGAACTCATGTTTACTTTGAGGCCAGCTACGGCTGTTTGCGAGAGACTCTTCTCAGCTTTGAACAGGGTAAAAACATCCCAGAGAAGAATTTTAGGTCAGAGAGTGTTAAATAATATGCTTACAATAAATTGAATAATGACACATGGGCCAAAATCCTTAAACATTTTTGAACCAATGCCAGCCATAAAAGACTGGCTAACAAGTGGAAAGGGAGCTCACCACATCTACAGCCATACAACATACATTGACACAATAATTATATCTAGATGAACAAGTGGACACTACCAAACAAATAACAAACTTTAAATCAACAAATGGACACTATTTAAAATATACAGTTTAAATCAACAAGTAGAGAAGACAGTGGAAACTACTGGACAGACATATACATTTAGTACTTCCTATGTAAGTGTTGTAACCTTATTGGCAAAATTCTTTATTTGTGCAATTAAACCAATTACTTTCAAGATTATTACATTATTAAGCAGTGTATTAAATTAAATAGGAGTAACACAATTGGTTACCTTAAGAAGTATGGGCAAGTGGAAAAATATATGGGGCAAGTAATTTTTGTGAAAATATTTGAACCCCTGCCAACAGAATGGGGAATTCCCCTTTTTCTGTAGATTAAAATTTCCTGAAAAAAACATTGCTATTTCATAGTATTTTATTTCGATGAAATAATTATACAATTGGAATTCTAAAATTGAAAGTGATAATTTTCTACGTTCGTGCCAGTGTGAAATACAGAACTTTACACACGTATGTAGGAACGGTTTCGTTCTAATGTGCTACGTTATCTTCCAATGAGTTTTCTGCTTGCTGTTCTGGTCACATGTCTGAAACTTCCTTCTTTCTTTCCTCTTATACGGTCTGGACATCTTTTCTGTACTCTTGTAAAATCTACGCTATCATGGTTTTTCTGATGGTGTACTTGACTGGGTTTTTTTTATCTGGAATATGTGGTACACATGTATTTGCTATCCTGTCTGTGGGATGGTGTATATAAAAGATCCCTTGCTACTAATGGAAAAACGTACCGAGTTTCCTTTCTTAAGACTATATGTCAAAATTACCAAATGTTTGACATCCAATAGCCGATGATTAATAAATCAATGTGCTCTAGTGGTGCCATTAAACAAAACAAACTAACTTTTTATGTGAAATAGTTGGAAGATTGGGATTGGCTGTTGGGATATTCGGACCAGTTTACTAACATACCTGAAGGGTGGGGTGGGGGAGGGGAATGTCATTTTTTGAGGTCAGGCTAAGTATTCATAAAAGAGAAAATGATCCAAGTTTTCTACATTTTTGCTTTTAGAAAACCTACAAGACACATTTCAGAGACTGCAGTTCATCGTGAAATGTCACACGAACCTGACTGATAAAGGTATGACTGATCTCGCGTCTCAAGTCTCTCTGGAAGACCATTCAGCATTCGACTGTTTCGTCTGTTGTATTTTATCTCACGGGGTAGAAGGAAAGCTCTACGGTACTAATGGTCGACTGCTCAGCATCACAGATCTCACGGGTCCATTCAAATCGCAGACATGTTCATCCCTGGCAGGAAAACCAAAGCTGTTTTTCATTCAAGCTTGTCAAGGGACAGAGGAACAATGTGGTGTGTACTTTACAAAATATTTCTCCTTGAACATTTTGTTTAAAAATGTTTTATTACTGACCCAAGGTTTACAACATACATCCACTTGGGACAGATAATCTGTAATAGGTAGAGCTAGGCAATATACCGTATATAAACCGTTCGATATCGGTATCGTACCAAGCAAATTTCAAAATACCGAAATTTCGGTATTGAAAAATGTTTCCTGCCATTTAGTAAAGCACTGACAATATATGTGATGAACGAGAGCCGTGTGTATGGAATTTATATGAAATTAGCTCGTGAGCCTTAACTCAGGTATGCATTTAAAGCCGAGTATACTGAAAATACCGCAAGCTATCGGTATTGGTATTGTGTCAATACTGAATACCGTACCGATACCAAGGTAAATCATGCGAAAAATACCGATACTGAACCTCAAATTTCAGTACCACCCAGCTCTAGTCATAGCCTGTTAGGTATCCTCTAAGTATGCAGAGTTCGACAAATATACACCGGTCCTCCGTTCTGGCTAGTGAATTTTTGGTCTTGACTAGTGAAAACATTCATCTGTATTACATGTACCGTACTTGTATTACTATAAATATTTCCATATTATACTTATCTTTTATAATAGCCGATGTGTATTGATGTGTATTTTTGTCCTGGGGTGTCATTAAACATTCATTCATTCATTCATTGTATTACCATAATACATGTATGTAAGCACTAACCAAAGCTTCTGTGAGGGCCAGTGACTTTCATAAACATTTGTTAAACACTGGCAGTATGTGTATTATCAACTGTATTACTATAATACATGTATGTAAGCACTAACCAAAGCTTGTGTGAGGGCCAGTGACTTTCTCAAACATTTGTCAGACACTGGCAGTATGTGTATTATCAACTGTATGACTATAATACATACATGTAAGCACTAGTCAAAGCTTGTGTGAGGGCCAGTGACTTTCTCAAACATTTGTCAGACACTGGCAGTATGTGTATTATCAACTGTATTACTACATGTATCATACATGTATGTAAGCACTAGTCAAAGCTTGTGTGAGGGCTAGTGACTTTCTCAAACATTTGTCAGACACTGGCAGTATGTGTATTATCAACTGTATGACTATAATACATGTATGTAAGCACTAGTCAAAGCTTGTGTGAGGGCCAGTGACTTTCTCAAAAATTTGTCAGACACTGGCAGTATATGTATTATCAACTGTATTACTATGATATATGTATGTAAGCACTAACCAAAGTTTCTGTGAGGGCTAGTGACTTTCTCAAACATCTGTCTAAAGCCTAACACACACTGCAGTCAAAAACATGTTTTTTCCGAAACAAAAAAACATGTTTAGGTCGATTTTGAAACATGTTTTCGCGAACCAAATTGTTTGATTTCAAAACATGTTTAGGTATTTCGCTCCGATGTGTTTCACTGTGTGCGTTGCTTGTGAAACTGAAATTCGCTACAGACAAAACGTCATTGGACAATAGACCAATCATCGAATGAATACGAGGCACATGACATCAAAATGGCATCTGCCAGTGAACTGGTGTGGAACCTCTGGAAGTGAGGAACTATTACTAGAAAAATGGGCAGGACGACCGTGTCTCTATGCTATCGCTTCTCCAGGATATTTGGATCGAAGCAGGAAAGAGACTGCTTACTAGAATATTGCCTTTATCGGCTTTGGTTCCAGATAATTTCCACATTATACTAAAGGCAAATCTACTGTCTTTTAATATCAAACCATATATTAAAAGATTTAATTTATACACAATTTACATTAACATAAAATAGAGTACTGGTCATGTTCCGCATGTTTTTGTTTGCTGTGTGTGTTGACTCATTTCGACATCTGCGGAAGGTTGATCGAAACACGAAACATGTTTCTGTTTTCGAAAAACAGTTGTTCGCTGTGTGTGTTAGGCTTTACACTGAAATATGATGTCCGATCTTCACAGGTCAAGAAATACAGACAGACAGTCCATACGAACTTGTCGACGTAGACGCACCACCACTAACGAAAGTAATTCCAAATGAATCTGATTTTCTGTTCGGATACGCCACGGTGGTGGGGTTTGTGTCGTACAGATCAAAGACGCAGGGATCCTGGTACATCTCCAAGCTGACAGAGATGCTGAACAAATATGCTAAGAAGTAAGCTATCAATATATTAAAGCGACAGACCCTAGTTTTTAAACACTACAACATACTTACCGGTACATTTTATTATTTAGAATATAAATTCTCGTACACCAGAAGTGGTTCTGGTGATCCAGGTTTTTGTAATACCCACATCATCATTCTAAAAATGCACATTCGTCTGAGAAATAATGGTTATCGAAACATGCTCTAGTTACTTTTAGACGGTATTTCCCCATTTAAACATCGCTGGCTTTAGCGTCGCTCCATTGTAACCATATCCAGGTGAGTTGGGTGTTTGTAGAGTAATTAACAAAACTTAGTGTCCATTTTCTTGGGCTGAGACTAGGGTCTGTACCTGTAATCACTTAATTGTGAGTTCTCCAATTTAAAGGAACTGTCCTGAGTTTGCAGCCAATAATTGTAAGATGTTTCCGTCTAACAGAACCTTTACCCACCCCGACGAAAACAACACATTTAATAGATGGTCTTGTTTCAAATACCATTGACTGTATATTCAATGTGTCTGAGGTTGTGTGCTCATGTTTATATCAGTCATTTTTCATTTTAATTCGTAATATATATATATTTTTAATAAGTAGACCTACAAAAGTACTGACAGGTAAAATCGGATTTAATCTGGTTGGGGCTATACTACAAACATTATGATGACAACCATGCAACACAACGTTTATATATAGATCTTTAATATGTAATTTTAGTGGTCATAAAGTGATCTGATAGTCGTTACAGTGGAAGCAAACTCAGGGCAGAATACTAGATTCATTATTAGCTTATGTGATGATGCACCATCTGGCAACTTTTCACATTTTCTACTTCTCATGTTCCACTAGGCAGGTTTCAACCAAAGTTGGTCCAGATGATCCTCTCATGGCCCTGACCAAGCGTTGTTATTTTTTCTGGTCGATTCAAAATCCAAGACATGGAAAATTTTGTTTTCAAAATCTTTTATTAGCGATATTTATTGTCAGTTGAAAATTGATTAGCAACTACTGTTTAATGTTAAAAATTGTCTAATGATTTCTGAAACTTGCAAAAATATATTTTACAAAAATACAGTATTTCTGGTCAGCATGTAGGCCTACATAATGTACATAGTTTCTTCAGAATTTTGATATTCTTAGAGAAAAGCTAAACAGAAGAAGAAGAAAAGCTAGAGATGTTACCTCGCAAATTTTTTTCATGTTTGATTATAAATTTTTGGGGTTTTTTTGGTGCATTCAAATGAAAGGAGATCCGTGATGTGCTGGGATATAAAGACTTCACAGCATTGCTACTAGCATTATGAAATGTAGAATGGACGTATTATGGAATACATGCCTGAATATTACCTAAACATCAGTTGTATAATCATGAAGGATAAGAGTAACAAAGTATAAACTGAAAATAAAGATGAATAATTGGGGGGGAGGGGGGGTCACCTGTCGGACTGGTGGTTAATATATTTTTTTAACTCATCCACATAAATTTATTTCGGCGGTTAGTACTTATAGGATGTTAAACGAGCTTCCATTTCGTATCATGTTTTATGTCCTGAGTGAAATAATTTTCAGTTGTCACGAGCTTTACCCATAATCGATCTTAATTTATATCACTCAACTCTTTTAGTTGACGTTCCTGTAAGGTTGTAGTGCGCCAATCGATGATATCGAAGTGTTACATCTCACTTGGCGTTCTAGTGGGACGTATCACTTTGATATGTACCAAGATATTTTTAACCATATGGGTAATCATTTCTGTAACCCCAGGCCTCTGAGATTTGCGAGAACGATTGTTTTGTTCGCACGTCGCTCACACAAATCTAGTTTTGTGTCGCCCATTTTTCGTTCACGCATTAAATTCAGGACATTATTTACATCATCATGGCGGGTTATGCAGAAAGGAAATGGATTACTTTGTTATGGGTTTGTGTATATGGGTTTGTGTATATATTATTTAGTGCTATTTATTACAATATTGTGGTATACATAAGAAGTTGTAATTAAATTCAAAGATTACGCTTGGTATGAGTGATAGTTCTGCATGAGCGAGCAGAGCCGTGTTTCAATGACTGATTGATTAGCTTGGATTGGTATAATAAGATTGGCCTTTAGTGAGTTTTACAAACTTCTTAGCTTATGATTACCCAGAATTCAGGGTTAGAGAGGAGAGAGAAGTTCAGTTGATGTGTAGACCTCCTGGCAGACGGTCACTATGCATTATGATATTTGTAATCCATGTCGGAGAGAATACTGTGTATTAATATAGTGATAACTTGTTCCACGTCGGAGACAAAGTATAATATATGATTTGCTCGCTTGAACTTTGAATTGAAGAATATGTGCTTTGCTTATGTGACTTAATGGAAGACTTGTGTGCACTGGATCTTGATGATGTGATTTGATTGAACTTGGACATTCCTAGACTTTGGGTAAATATAACCTTGATTGTGGACTTTTGCATTATATTTGTTTGCCCACTTGTATTTGTATATTCATCTGCCAAATTAGAAACTGTCATATTCTGTATTTGTATATATCTTATTGTCTTCCTATTAAATATTCATAAACTTTGTTAATTTGTTGTGTGATTCATCACTTTCAATGCGTGTTACGGGTGAGTGTTGGGAATCCCCCTTTTTCCAAGGCCCACTCGTAACAACTTCAATTTATTTTTATTTTAATTTTTTTTGCATAACCCATAAATAGTTTATGCCAATTTTCAATTTTTACAGACTGAGCCCAGATCAGATATCTTGGATTTTGTTCATATTTGATTTGTTGTTTTTTTGTTTTTTTTTCAGGGAAGACATTTTGAGTCTGCTGCTGTTGGTGAATAATGAAGTGGGTACAGAATACGCAATGAGGAGCAGGGGCGTATGCAAACAGTCGCCAGCACCAGTCTACACGCTGCGGAAAAAGTTAATTTTTAGATGAAAGGACATCAGTGGTTTGCTAGAATATAGAGACTTCACAGCATTGCTACTAGCATTATCAGGGGTGCAGGAAGTACTCGCCCGCTCACCAAATGTGAATACAAATTCTGAGAGACGAGTTGAAAAATGCAGCTATCAGTCCGATGGGCGATCTGTCTTTTTCTGACAGTATTTTTTTTTTTTTTATTTTTTTATTTTTTTGAATTTTGTAAATCTATATGAATGAACTGCGAAAAAATTTCTTTATTAGAATATTATTAGGTATATATTATGTGATGTGCATATTATAATATTATTAAACATTAATATATCGTTCTATAAGCTGGTGGACTAGTATAAATTCAGGCAGGCTAGTAAATTTTAGTTGGTTCTGGTCCGGCAGGCTAGTGAAATATTTCTCATTTCTGTACCCCTGATTATGAAATGTCGAAGATGATATGATCAAAATAACTAGAGATGCATGAAAAGTATAGTTAAGTGCTACTAGACATCACCAGTTTTTAATAATGAAAGAAATATTTGTTTAAAAACATCTCGGCACACAACTATGGCTATTTGGTGTCTAACATATGGTTATTTTGACACTTGGTCGAGAATGAGAGAGAGAGAGGAAACGAAAGGAATGTTTGTTTAACGACACCTCAGCACATTTTAAACTACGGCTATTTGGTGTCTAACATATGGTTATTTTGACACTTGGTCGAGAGTGAGCGAGGAAAGGAAAGGAATGTTTGTTTAACGACACCTCAGAACATTTTAAACTACAGCTATTTGGTGTCTAACATATGGTTATTTTGACACTTGGTCGAGAGTGAGAGAGGAAAGGAATGTTTGTTTAACGACACCTCAGCACATTTTAAACTATCGCTATTTGTTGTCTAACATATGGTTATTTTGACACTTGTTCGAGAGATAGAGGAAAGGAAAGGAATGTATGTTTAACGAAACCTCAGCACGTTACCAATGTGATCATTGATTATAAAAATCAATAATGGATTATGTGGGAACTGTCATTGTTCCTCCAATTTTAGATGATGGAATTGATGTAAATATTTTGGGGTTATTTTCATTGTTTTTATATGTACATATTAAAGTAAAATAATGTTAAATATTTATTAAAGGTAAAATTAGTGATCTGTACAGTCTATCCCTGTGAACATGACAGTAGAAAAAGAAATAAATATTTTATTTAACAACACCCTCAACACATTTTATGTACAGCGATATGGCGTTGGACATATGGTTAAGGACCACACATACATGTATATTGAGAGAGAAAACCTGCTGTCGCCACTTCATGGGCTACTCTTTTCGATTAGCAGCAAGGGATCTTTTATATGCACCATCCCACAGACAGGGTAGTACATACCACGGCCTTTGATATACCAGTCGTGGTGCACTGGCTGGAATGAGAAATAGCCCAATGGGCCCACTGACAAGGATCCATCCCACACCGACCGCGCATCGAGTGAGCGCTGTACCACTGGACTACGTCCCACCCCAACATGACAGTAGGTTCACAGTGCTTATAATTCAAATCTTTCTTAAGTTTGTATATTTCTAATCAAAAGTTTGTTTTGTTTAACGACACCACTAGAGCACAATGATTAATTAATCATCAGCTATTGGATGTCAAACATTTTGTCATTCTGACTCGTAGTCATTAGAAGAAACCTGCTACATTTTTTCTAAGGCAGCAATGGATCTTTTATATGCACCATCCCACATGCAGGATAGCACATACCACGGCATTTGTCCAGTTGTGGTGCACTGGTTGGAACGAGAATCGAGAAACGAGTATCAGCTATTGTACTTGGTAATTGTGACAAGTAGTCATAAGAGGAAACATACGACATATGACCAGGTCACAAATGCCATACATCCAATGAAAAACTACACAATGGAAATCGATTATACCGTGACGTATATATTTAACCTGACATTCATGTGTTTGTGAGGTGTAAGTCAGCTACAAGTGCAACGGCTGTAAATAACTTTTAGTCGAAAAAGATGTTAAAATTTGCTTAAAACATGATTTTTGAGGACATGTAAGAAATAGTGGTGTAACAATATGTCGAACTATCGATATATTGGGATAGTCAGTGTCTCGATAGCAATGTATCGATAGTTAATTCAACTATCGCAATTGTTTGCTCCACTATCGATAGTTTCGATAGTATGCATAGTGAAATCCTTTAATCTTGTGGAGTAAAAATAAAGGTATTCATCGTTATCCATCATTGCAAAAACGTACCTCTGCGTCCTTGCTATGTCGGTGCCCTCGGATAGTGTTTTACAGGATGGAAATTCTGTGGCTTGTGCTACAGTTTTTCATCAGACACAATACTTTCCATGAGACTGCCTGACTCGGTATCGATCTTTAGTGCAGAAGTTTGGGCTGTCATTAAAGCCTTGGAAGAAATAAAGGATTCTAGTGCATCCAAATTTATTATTTATACCGACTCACTTTCGTGTCTCCAAGCTTTATTTAATATGAAGCTGAACCATCCCTTAATTGGGATGGTGATACGAAAGTGTGTCTTTTTATCTATTGCCAGATGTTGTATTTTGTTGGGTGCCCAGCCATGTTGGTATCAGGGGTAATAAAAAGGCAGATTCTGCTGCCAAGTCTGCTTTGGATTTGCCTCATGCCAGGGTTGGTGTACCGTATACTGATTTTAAATATAGTATTAACAAATTTATCGTTTTGTCTTGACAACATGATTGGGACGGTTCGGTTGCGAACAAGCTTCATGCCATCAAGCTGGTCTTGGGAGAGTGGCAGTGCAGGAGGGATGAGGTAGCCTTGTGTGTGCCCGCATTGATCATACTTACTTGACCCATTCATTTATCATGAAGAAAGATCCTCTACCTCAGTGTGAGCACTGTCAGTGTACTCTGACGGTGCGACACATTTTGGTGGAGTGTAACCCATCATAAAGAAAGTCAAAAAAATATATTTGGCCAACATTATGTGATGTAATCATTTCGATTCCATCCAGAACTTACTTTAGTTTCTACGTGATGCTGACTTTTATTGTAAATTTTAATATTATCTACAGTATCTGTGATATTTGTATTTTTGCACAGCTCTTTACACTGTGTTTTAATTTAACTGTTGAAGTTTTATATTGATCGTCAATTTTTTGTTGTTGCATTTACCATAGTTTGACACCCAATAGCCAATATATTTTTCGTGCTGAGGTGTCGTTAAACATTCATTCATTCAGATATTGTTTTCAACAGTCGGCAATATTGTCACTGCACACTGATCGCAATTAAAGTCAAAACACGTGGTCAAGTTCATTTTTCTACACAAACATTGGAAACCATAAAAATTATATTTTTCAGCAGAAACCTTCAAAACCGTAAATAAATAGTCTAATAATAAGTTGATCTTTCTGCAAAAACATTGGACACCATAGAAAATAAAGCATAACAACAACAATTTGGGGTCTTTATATTATAAGTTAATTAAATATCATTTCACTACCTTGTGACATTATTAAGTACAAACACAGACATACACACACACAAACACAAACATACGTACACTCGCACAAACACACATCAATACATACATATATATTAGAAGATTGAAGTAAATTGTTTTGCGAAATATCTATTTATATTACTGTTATCAAGCTATTTAAGAATTCACAACACTATTACAGTACTCTTGCAATAGTATTATCACTATTGCAATCTTATCACAATAGTAGTTTAACTATCGCAACATTATTGAAATAGTAAAGTTGACTGCAATAGTCACCCCTAGTAAGAAATAGAATAATACATTTGTGTCCTTTAGATACCATTTATATCACAACTCGTTGTTTAAAAACGTATCAAACTCGTTTTCGCTCGTTAAATACATTTTAAAACAACTCGTGAGATAAATTGTATCTAACGGCCACTCATGTATTATTCTCTATATATGCACTTTCCCACAGACAGGAAGCAAATAAATGTATGATTTGTTATTAGTCCAATCAGAGGGGACTATTTTATTATATAGGTTTCATCTCTGTCCCACATAAATTGTTTCGGATGTTTTTTTCACAATGGCTTGAGATGTTGAATTGAAATTTTGTTTATAGCTTTACCATGTACTGTTCAAGTTTTACTTCCGTGGCAATTTACCCATTTTTGACAGAGTATAAAACAATATTTGTGCTTGAGGGATACATTTTTTTCTTGCCCACTGGACAGGGTTATCCAGCTTTTGCACGTGCTAGAAAAATCTGTCTCACCCTAGGGTTAGATAAATCTGTCTCACCCTAGGGTTAGATAAATCTGTCTCACCCTAGGGTTAGATAAATCTGTCCGACCCGAGGGCTAGACGATTTCTACATACACGTGACGTCATAACTCATGTTTTACGACAATTGACGTCATAACTCATTATTTTCAAAATTCTGTTTGCCATTTCAGGTATGATTGTTTAAAAAATATTTTAAAAAAATTAATATTTTCAACTTTATATTTATTGTTAAGTTGTTGCATTTTTATGTCGTTGCATAAGTTGGACTATATTTTTCAGCGTATGATTAAATGAGTTTCATTGTCTGTATGTCAAATGTTTACGAATCGTTCTACAATAAACAAACCTTACTAGCTTACAAAATTAATGTTTTGTTACTGTAATTAAATGGGCAAGAAAAAGAACCAATAACCGTTTTGAGGTATAGATAAGGCAATTCCATCCCTCGGGACAAAATATTTTTGTAAGGGCCTCGGTAAACTTCGGCCTTCACAAAAAACCATTTTGTCCCTTGGGTTGGAATTGCCTTAAACTTCGTGTGTAAATTTAGTAAACTATATACTAAGACTTGTCTTAAAACGTGTAGGACATATTGGTAACATATTGAAGGTCGCTTGCAGCTATATTTGATCACTTTCCCTCATCAGACTTTATTACAAGCTCATTTCGTAAAAAAAAGAAAGAAAGAAGTGTTTTATTTAACGACGCACTCAACACATTTTTATTTTACGGTTATATGGTTAAGGACCACACAGATTTTGAGAGGAAACCCGCTGTCGCCACTACATGGGCTACTCTTCCGATTGGCAGCAAGGGATCTTTTATTTGCGCTTCCCACAGGCAGGATAGCACAAACCATGGCCTTTGTTGAACCAGTTATGGATCACTGGTCGGTGCAAGTGGTTTACACCTACCCATTGAGCCTTGCGGAGCACTCACTCGGGGTTTGGAGTCGGTATCTGGATTAAAAATCCCATGCCTCGACTGGGATCCGAACCCAGTACCTACCAGCCTGTAGACCGATGGCCTGCCACGACGCCACCGAGGCCGGTCATTTCGTAAAAAGGCCAGCAGTCAACAAGTATGAAGGAGTAGCCATTTTATCAGCGGACCCCAAGCTCAGACCCAAGATGTAACAATGTGGTGAGTGTCAACAACCGTCTATAAACTCGCCTAGTTTGTAAAGCAATATTAAATACTACTCACAGTTTGTCAGGTCAGTATGCATTACTAAATATAAAGTCTATATTTATTAACCTGGCTAGCCGAGGAAACGCAGATTTCAGTAAACGTAACATCTCGAGTGACTCCAGTTTTGAGACACCAGGAAAAGATAAGTGTGGTCAGAAAAAGTAGAAATGCAAGCTAAAGATAAAGAAGTCGAGATGAAAGATTCAGTCAACAAATCAAAATGACGTTACGCCATTACAGCTTTCGCAGATTATGATTGAACTAAAGACCATAAGTGAAAAATCATAACAAAAGACGACCTAAAGGTTGAGTTAAAAAAGACCAAAAAAACCCAGACATTCTGAGTCGAATGAACGAAAGAATAGATAAAGCTGAACTTAGAATACTAACAGTTGAAATTGAAAAGGACAAATTAGAAAAAGAAAATAAGATATTAAGAATAAAAAGTAGAAAAATTGGAATCCCGACTCGCACTCAGCAGTGTTTTCCTGTTCGGTAGCTTTGAAAAAAATTAATGACTTGGAACAATATACTCGGAAAAACACAGTGCGAATCTTTGGTGTTACAGACACTAATAAGGAGGAAACAGCAGAACAATATCGACCAAGCCGTGGGAGTCTTCTCCAAAATAGATGTAAATATCTCCAAATCTGACATAAACATTGCTCATCGCACGGGTAAATTTCAGCTAGATAAGTCACGGCCAATCATTGTCAAATTTGTCTCGCGAATTCATAAACACCGAGTACTGCATCAAAGTAAGCTAAAAGGAACTGGGATGGGAATAGAATAAGTGAAGACTTGACGGTAAAAAACCTCTCGTATTTACGGAAATTGCAAGAACAGTCAGTTGCTTCAGCGTGGACGCGAGACCCTAATTTTTTTGTCATGTCGAAGTCAACAGGACATGTAACTCGCGTAGACCCAGTTTCATTTCTGAATGTGGATGCTTACGAATCCAAGACCGACAACGACGACAAAGACGGGTGGAATAAATAGCAACAACGGCGATATATTCATGTGAACTCCATATGTGTGTATGTGTATATATATATATATATATATATATACAATGTATATATATTTATATATAGCGTGCACAGAGAGAAAAAACAACACTGCATATGATGAGTTACACATGGCATTGGATCAATATACACGTCTGAGTTTCCTATCACGTGTACGCGCGAATTTGTGTGTATATATGTATTTTAAGTATATATTCATGTATGTTGTGTATGTGTGTGCGTATGAAAGTATTCATGCGGGAAGGGGTTATGTTTGTTTTCAAACAACCAGTTTGATTTTCCATATGTGTGTGTATGTATATATATATATTTATTAAGATTACTAAATAATCTGTCAAACTAAAAAGTTCTCAAAACATTATTAATTTTAATAAAACCAATGGGGTCCGAACTAAATCATTTTAAAAGAAAATTTTAAAAACCCCAACCTAATATAATATACGTTTCTTTTGTTGTTCATTATATACACAACACTTAAAACCGCAGAACGTGGATGGTCAGAAACAAGTGATATTTGTTCAAATTTATAAACTGAAAAGGTTTTATGTTATAGGCTAGCAACAAAAAGCGGTAAGAGCTGAACCTACTGTATATTCTGTTTGATAACAAGGGTCAGCGACTTTAATCACTTGTCTACAGTCTTATTTAAATATTAAAGACTTTGACCGTGTCTATAACAAAATATGATTCGGTGATAAGTTGCCGAATTATTTAACTGATTTCTTGTATCTAGCGTCTCTGGTTATATTTAATTACTCTATTGGGTCTGGGTAGGGGGAGTCTGACCCTTAGATTACCTTCGTTTTTAATGGTTTTATTTTTCCTTTTTTTTTGTTGTATTTGCCACCTTTTTCTACTTTCGACTGATGGGTAGATCCCCAGAGCTAAGACATTCACCTATGCTAATAAATGTGTCCTATTTATTACTCAATAACCTAAGCCTATACTAATAAACGTGTCCTAGTTATTACTTAATAACCTAAGGACGTTGTATACAGTACCAGCAGGTTCTGTTATCACTTTTAACTACCAATATAAATGGCCGACATAACAATCCTTTCTGTAAATGCGAGAGGTCTTCAGTCTGACATTAACAAGAGACGTGATATTTTCAACTTGTTACGCAATAAAAAATCTTCAATAATTTTGTTGCAAGAGACACATAGCTTACCTAAGGATGAGAAACAGTGGTCAGCTGAATGGGGTTACAGGTGCTATTTCTCTCACGGAACAAGCAATAGTGCTGGTGTCGCAATATTTTTAAGAAATAACTTTTAATATACAGTCAGTCAAATTATAATTGATGAAAATGGCCGATACATTATTTTAGATATGACTATAGACAAATTTCGCTTATCTTTACTAAATTTATATGGTCCAAATTCTACGGAAGCCAGTTAGTGCCACTTGAAAGTCAGTGTTTTATCTCGTAATTACGAGATAACTTACTCGTAATTACGAGATAACTAACTCGTAATTACGAGATAAAAAATTGACTTTCAAGTGGCACTAACTGGCTTCCGTACCCATCTTTATTATGGTTTCAGTATAAAATTTTACACAGAATAACAGCTACAAATATATTTTTAAATAAAATAAAATATGTTGATTCTAATATTGCGATTTTTGCCATCTTATGCCAGAAACCCTGGAACGCTTATTTTATGAGTGCTCTAAAGTTACAGTCCTATGGAAAGCAATAGAAGAATGGGCATTTAAAAAAGGTGAACATTTTCAGTTGGATAAAAACATGGTTTTATTTGGTATCATAACAAAAAAGCATTGTTTTATTAATTGATTGATTATTAATATTAAGTATTATATATATATATATATATATATATATATATATATATATATATATATATATAGAACGAAATTAGAAAAGATCAGATTAAATAAAAACGCAATGCTAAGATTCATTATTGATAAAATACAAATTGAAAAATATATGTTTTATAAAAAAAATTGCCTGTATAAAGACTTTGATGATCCGTGAGAACCTTGGCAGCAGTTCCTCAAACAAATTGTATAAATTCATGTATAAACTTATTAATAACAAAATATACGAATATGCTAATAAGCATACTTTTATGCAAAATATCGCCAGTTCGGAAAACGTATCTCGACTTTCTATAATTTCTTTTCTTTTTAAGATCTTATTGATCTTATTTATCTTTCAAGAAAGTTTTTTTTTTTTTCTTTCCTTCTCTCACTCTTTATTTCTATTTTTAGTACTCTTTTTCCTAGTCTCCAGAACATTTCCCCTTCAGTTATGTAAGGTTTATGCATGGCTAATATCCCGTTTTATAGTATCATGTTAAGCCTATCCGTTTCATCTTAATATCCGCGTCCACGCCGAATACTTCGATATCGCCTTTATTTATATAACACAGCGTCGTAATGTAAAACAATCCGAAATTCACGTAAAATAATTTCTGAATTTTCCTCCGTAATCTGTGAGGCGCAGTGCGGGAAAATCACTTTCTAAGCAAATAATGTTTAGTAGATTTCATTTACGCGTCTCTCAGCTTACGGATAGGGAAATTCAGCAATTTTGAGTCACGATAGTAAGAGGGTTTTTTTCATGGCAGAGACAAGAAAGAGGGTGGTGAGATTGAGAGAAGATATGGTAAATGTAGATTTGTAAACACATATTTAGTTTTTTATTTATGGTCTACCTATGTTGAAACATTGGGGAAACAAATTGGAAATATTATATATACATGTCTTATATATACAGGCCTGCGCAAATTAAAAATTTGCATAACCTGAAAAGGGGTTATGCCAAAAGATTTTGCATAACCTATTTTGGTTTGCATAACCTGTGTTTTTTCTTTATAATTTAATTTTCTTAACTTAATTTCGAGAAACAAGAGACTGGCAATGGTAAGTAAAAAAAGGTATATGTGTACAAATTATTTAAAATAATAATAATGATTAGGACTATTGTAATAAATTACCAAAATATAGTGAATGTCAGGCTTGACCTATTATATAAAACACATCATCATGTGTGCATAACTACGTGTGAATAAATAAGAATTCACTGCAAGACAATCTCTTACCATTAATTTTATAATATTAGTCTTTTATGTGTATATAATGTCATGACATTCAGTCCTGAGTGGGAGACTCGGTGCCATCTTCCTCATCTGAGGAACAGTGGATACTGATACTGTCTCTGTCATTATCACTGACACTGTCGTCATCGTCACTGTCACTATCCGATTCGGAATTACAGTTAATAATAGAGTCACTGTGACTCTGGTTTACCTGGTTGCTGATCCAGTTCGAGATTGTAATGACTATCACAATATTGCCATTTTTGATTGGTTAAATTCGACTATAACGCTTTCTAACAACCAATGGGAATGCACCTATTTCGCAAGATATTTATACAAACTTGACTGGGTACGTTACGCGCTACGAAAAAGCACTGCGTCGGGAACAAGTCTGATGTTTGTACTCGCGAATAAAATATTTTGGTACTTTGCCGGGACTAATCATTCATAAATTTTTACACGAACGGTAAATCGGTGTTGCGAAATAAAATGGCATAACCGATGCACGAATAAAACCGGTCGTTCGTGCAATTTGTGCAGGCCTGTGTATATATATATATATATATATATATCTAAACAGAGCAAACAACAATAAACAAACAAAAACAAAAAAGAGAAGAAAAACAAACAACAATTTGAAAAATTTATGAAAACTAAACATAACTATAAATGTTTTCATTCAGCACATTTAAGACAATGACTATACTCAGTCTATAGTTGAAAATACGTCATGTGATCAGCTGTAGTCTGGGCAACCATGATCATTGTTGTGTTCGGTGTCACTCGGAGGGAAATTCGAAATACGCTTCGGTGCTTACGTTAATAGTAAAATAAAACATTGATTTCATTTATGGATTCATAAATTAATATAAGGTATGTATTGGAGCTTTAATTAAAAATTTTTTACTGAGTGTCACCGGGTACAGCGTCTGCTCTAATCTTTCTTAGAAGAAAAAAGAAACAAGTTAATAGAAATTAGACGAAATAAATTAAAAGGGCATTTTATTAGATCTGGGGCAAAGTGGGTCGAAGAAGTAAATAAAGACCGCTAGTCTACAAGCTCGTTCATAAAGCCGTGATATGCAAATTGTGTTAACCGGTGCTAAAAAAACCCCACGTTGATCTAGCCATTATAGGCTTGCAAAAGTGTGCCTTTCCTACATTAATTAAATATTTTATTCCCTCAAAGTGTTATCTATCAACTTTATACATGTCTTTATAACACTGATTTAACAGACATTTTAGAAACGCCTTCATATTTTATTTTGCCACCTTGGTGTATCAAACTACCAAACATTGTATTCGATCTTGTGCATCTAAAGAAAGATTGCACACATGCAGTTATTTATAGACAACATTTCATGGAAATCCAAGAGAGGTATTGTGATTACATTTATGTTTACACAGACGGATCACGGGATGGGGATTATGTGGCTTGTGCTACAGTTTTTCCATCAGACGCAATAATTTCCATGAGATTGCCCGATTCAGCATCAATCTTTACTGCTGAAAGTTGGGCAATCATTAAAGCCCAGGACCCATATTCACAAAATATTGTAAGCCTAGTTTTACACGTAAACGTAAATCTACGACTGAAGAGCTATTCACGAAACAACGAAAACGTAAGTTACGTGTAAAGTTGGACGTAAATATAAGAGTGCCTCCGGTTGCAACTAACGCTGCACGTAAGTTGTGTACATATAATAAATCAAGCACGATCGCCGTTATTTACTATTATTTACGGAAACTAGCAGTATTTCCAATAAATGAAGCAGTTTGCGATGGCGAACGCCCACGGATTGAACATATTTTTGTTCGTGATCGAACGGATGTTTTCGACTCGGCCAATTTCTCCTGAGTTATCTTTTCCTTTTTAAGAAATGTCCTCAAGTTCGTACCAAAACGCGGATCCCCACCAATACCAAAATGCCATGGTTCACTGTTCGCAATGTTATTGTTAGCAGACGACAAACAAAATTGCGTTTTGCACATTTGTTATTTACCCGGTAGCCATCGTTTCTAATGTGTTTTTATTAATTACTCCAGTGAGAATGTTAAATCGTAGATTTACGTCCAACTGAGTTACGTTTATATTTACGACCATCTTTGAGAATAAGGTGCTTCTTGCACGTAAACGTAAATCTACGGCACACGTAAGTGCTGGTCGTAGACGTAAATTTAGACTTTTTTTGTGAATATGGGTCCTGGAATAGAATAAAGCTGCAGTGTCTGGAATATTTTTATTATTTAAGCATATAGAATAGATGATCCAGTTCTGTTTGGTACATAAAAGGTCCACCACATCGCTATAGTTTCGCAATGCTCGCTTATCTACATTATCTAGATCAACTACAAACGCAATGGCCAGCTTTGTTTTTCTTCATTTAGCGGGACGCCAGTAGAACTGGGACTTTACGTGATTTGCGCAGGCGCTGAGCTTCTCGCGTGATTTTGAACAAATTTAACTGTCTTGATTGAGGGGTCGTCTCATATCTCCAAAACATATTTATATCCATAGAGGCATAGTACATCTTTCCAGGGATCGGCGGGGGATTTGTCTTGACATTTTGACAGTGGCCAGCGGTTGGCATACGCGTTACATGTAAGGGGGCGTTAATAATTACGTAACGCTCTAGGGGTAGAGGAAGAGGGATTGGAACTCGAGTGTCTGATCAAACCATACGCAATCGTCTGAGAGCCAGTAATCTACGCTGCCGTCTTCAGGTTGTTCGACCACCACTCCTACCACGTCACAGAACGGCCAGACGTCACTGGTGCACACTTCATCTGCGGTGGCAACGTGTTCAGTGGGGTCGAGTGATGTTCACTGATGAGTCCAGGTTTAGTCTCCAGTTCAACGACTGTCGGGTTCGTGTCTACAGACGTCCTGGGGAGCGCTTCGCTGACGTTAACGTTAGACAACGTCACCGGTTCGGTGGTGGCAGCGTCATGGTGTGGGGCGGCATCTCTGTCCACCACAGGACCCCCTCTATGTGGTGGATGGCAGTCTGAATGGAATCCGCTATCTGAATGAGATTATCCGGCCGTTGGTTCTCCCAGGCCTTCAGCAGATTGGCGGCGGGGCAGTTCTGCAGGATGACAATGCCAGACCCCACCGCGCCAGGGTGGTAACGGACTTTCTCAGACAACAAGGTATCGCCAGGATGGATTGGCCAGCATATTCGCCTGACTTGGCCCCAATAGAGAACGCCTGGGACGAATTAGGCAGGAGAGTTCGGGATAACCATGCCCCTCCGGCCAACCTTCATGATCTGGGTCAACTTCTTATGGCAGAGTGGCAGGCCATTCCCCAAGAGTTCTTCAGACGTCTGATCAACAGCATGAGGCAACGATGTGTCGAGTGTATTCGCGCCAGGGGTGGATTCACACACTATTAAACGAATTTTCTAATGTGTAAAATCCATGTTTGACAAACTTCTACTTTGACAGCATGTCATGTGACTTTCTTGTATACAGTGACGTTTATTTGTGGGTTTTTGTAAATATGGAACAATAAATTAAATTTTTGGTGTAGTTTACATCATCAATCTAATACACTCTGAAACTTATTTGGTTATAAATGTTTGACCCTTAAATTCTTTTGAGTAGTATATATACATGATCAATATGTTACTAGTATACAAACTAAACTGAAAATTCTACTAACACTTTATAAAATATTAATTCTGAAATAGGAAGGTACGATTGTCGATAATATGGTCAAGATCAAACCGGTTTTAACGAAAGACTCTAGTACCACGTATCCTCAACCGAACGTTCTTCATACAGCGCAAGATTTCTCATTTCATTTTTTGAGACGAACTCTACAATTTCAAATCCGCAAATGCACGTGTTAGCTGAAACCGACAACAGGCTGTCGTTTGTGCCTTGCCGAGCAATGGCGGCACGCGACGAATCGAGCGTATACTTTTGACGATATTCGTTCATAGCGAACACCCACGAGTTTTTTAAAAGTGCATTTGAGCTTGTATTTCTTATTTGTACATGTTATAATATGGTAACGAGAGGCTGTAACTTTAAGGATTCATGTGCATCCAAATATATTATTTTTACAGACTCACTTTCGTGTCTCCAAGCTTTACAGTACATGAAATTGGAGCATCCCTTAGTTGGGATGGTGATACGAAAGTTTGTCTTTTTATCAATTGCCAATAAAGATGTTATATTTTGTTGGCATTAAGGGTAACGTAAAGGCAGATGTTGCTGTCAAGTCTGCTTTGAACTTGCCCGTGTCCATGTTGGTGTCCCCTACAGTGATTTTAAATTTCATATTAACCAATATATATTTTCGATCTGGCAAGACGATTGGGTCGGTACGGTTGCGAACAAGCTTCATTCTGTCAAGGCTTGTTCTGGGAGAGTGGCAGTCATCCTACAGGCGGTGCAGGAAGGATGAAGTAGTCTTGTGCCGTGCCCGCATCGGTCATACATATTGGACGCATTGTGCGTTTTGGCAATAGATTGTATTCTCAAACCAAATAGCAGTAACATTTTAAAGATTAAATACTATTTCAACAAGTAACTTCAAAATGATCCATATTCCTAAAAACAATATCACCTACGCGTTGGGAGAGTATATATGTGTATACATGTGTATGTCGTAGTCAAGCCCGACATACAAACAATACATATATTGTTCATACATATATATATATATATATATATATATATATATATGTGTGTGTATGTCTGTGTGTGTATGTGTCTGTGTGTGTGTATATGTGTATGTCTGTGTGAGTGAGTGTGTGTGTGTGTGTGTGTGTGTGTGTGTGTGTGTGTGTGTGTGTGTGTGTGTGTGTTGTATGTATGTGTGTATCTATATATGTATGTATGTATGTATGTATGTATTGATATCGAGGTTGACTGTTACATATATATTAACGCACTGGGATAATTAAATCCTTTCTGACCTCACAAATTGTCCCATGCCGTTGCAGGGACTCGAACCTGTGACACTGAATCGCCTGTAAATTGCAGACTAACCACGATGCGTTCTGAGCTATCCAGACATCCATAAAAATGGTGTTAAAAATGGGCAGAATTTGAAAATAGCAATTGGTAAAAAAAAGTTAATAGAATTTAAAAAAAAAGAAAAAAAAGTTACAAACCAAAAATAAAAAGAATTGACTGCTCGGACGAATATTTATATAATTTGGAGCATCTTAGAAGGACGTATAAGTTAGTCTCTGGTGGTTAGAGAGCGTTGATGACTCTAATATCCGTCAGCTCTCTTACCGTCAGAGTACATTTCCAGCTGTATTCAAGGTTTAAGCATTACAAGGAAATCAGTGGTATTCATCTGGTTTAATAATGAGAGAGAAAACAGAATATGTCACTTGTGCAACACTGATGTTGGTGATGAGTTTCACTATATTTTTAAATGTACGTCTTTATCTACTGATCGAAATGTGTATATACCTAGTTACTATACCAATAGAGCAAGTGCAATTACCTTTTACCAGTTATTTTCTACAACTAAAAAATCACTTTTGTGTAAACTATGTAAATATTTGCAAATTGTCACTGAGAGGGTCAGTCTTCCGGGTTAATATTACTTAAATAGTATGTCCATTACCACTACAGAAAACACTTTGTAACTTATTTTGTTTATATTTTCTCCATACTGCACTCGGTGCAGTTTATGAGAATAAAATTCTTGTCTTGTCTTGTCTTGTCTGCACTAGTGGCATATATAGGGGCGGGATATAGCCCTGTGGTAAAGCGCTCGCTTGATGCGCGGTCGGTCTAGGATCGACTCCCGTCGGTCTGCCCATTGGGTTATTTTCTCGTTCCAGCCAAAGGCAGTGGTATGTGCTGTCCTGTCTATAGGATGGTGCATATAAAAGATCTCTCATTACTAATGGGAAACTGTAACGGGTTTCCTCTCTGAGACTATATGTCAAATTACCAAATGTTTGACATCCAATAGCCGATGATTAATAAATCAATGTGCTCTAGGCGTGTCATTAAACAAAACAAACTTCTTTTTTTTCAGTTGCATATAGAACGAAACCGAAACTAGGAAACCGGAAACGAAATACCAATCCATGCGAAAATGAAACGAGGGAGTGGTTTATATTATATGTTTGTAAAGTGAACGACTGCTTTTGACTTATTTCAATTCATGAACATCATGAAATAAACCAAGAATTTAGCCATTCAACCAAAATAAATAAATAAATAAAATATATTAAAATATAAAAAATAAAAATATTAAGACTGACTGATCCGTCTACAGAACCGCCTACGTCAAAACAATCCCTGTCCCGAGTCCTATGGGAGGCCGGACTCGGGATAGGCGTGTTCGAAACCATAGTGGTACATGGACACGTTAAACCACTTAATAATAATACGTCAAGACTTGTTCCAACAGACAGAACTATTTGAAACTGATGGATATGTGTAGAATTATAATTCAACATATTTGTAAAGCCTATATTACAGTATACGACGCGACCCAACTCAACTCAACAGTTGAGTCGCGTCGTGTAGTGTGTATTTTCAGTCGGCCCGACTGCATTTGACACGACCAAACATGTTCAGTCGCAGACGACGGCCGTCGTATAGTGTGAACGGGTCTACGACGCGACGCGACTGTCGCGTCGTGTAGTGTGAACGGTTTACACGACGCTATACAACTGATGTCTACCGGTATCCAATGGAATGTCTACATTTCATCATGTGACATAAAAGTTACAATGGCGGAATTATTCTGGACAGAGGAATAGACCCCTTCGCAGTCACCACCGTAGCGCCACCTGCATAACTATGAAAACAGGCTGGGCGATGTAAACAAACGATTTTTGCCATTGATTGACATGGTATGTGTGATTTTTTTTCTTCTAAAATGAAGAACACAATTCAGAATGGTTCGCAACATTTGTTCTGTCTTTAACTGTGGTCACCAGAGGAGTCGTAGAGTGAACTGTACTGCTTTTTATACATTTTCTAAAGATATAACATTTTAGGCATATTGAAGCTGGTATTATTTGTTGATCAGTATTATTAAAACATTATTTTAAGCGTCCATGGAAACCATAACGGAATTCCGATAAATATAAATATCATGTTGTCGTCATTTTTCGAAACCATCACATTTGAAAAGAAGATGTTATAGGTGCAGAACGCGGGAGGGGGCGGGACCCATGCCCTCTCGCCCGCATTTCCCCTGTTATTGTTCTCTGGCTGAGAATGCTGTGCTAGAACGCCTGAAAGTCAAACTTTTGTTGAGGGAGCATGCCTCAGGGTCCGAGGAGAGTATTTGAAATACTCTCCTCGGACCCTGAGTGGAACCTTTTTATTCCAGAGCATTGCTAATAAACAGAAAGCATTTGAACAGAAAACATACCGTAAGTCATGTTACTAGACAATTTATTGTGTGTGTGGTTGGGTTTTTATTTTTTTTATTTGTGTTTGTTTTGTTGTCTTTTGGGGTTTTTTCCTTCTTTTTCTTATCTTTTTTGCTACTTTTCTGTTTGGCATTTTGTGTGTTGTGTGTGTGCGTGTGTGCGTGGGGGTAACCTATTTGTGGATAAGTATGCATATGACAAACACCCAGTTATACTTACCGGTAAATACTAACTCGTTACTAATTCCGTAGTCTCATCTCTCAGATTAAGTGGACCCTCGTACAAGGGTCCGTTCATGAATTAGGCTAAGTAACATTCTAGTGGGGAGGGGAAGGGATTTCATGGAGGTGTTACGAAACATGGGAATGGAGGAGGTGTTTGTCATGACTTATATATCATGTTTTAAAAATAATTTTATCATATTTATTTATAAATTAAAATGCAGCTAATCATTGCTGTTGTGTTTTTTAACTGATGATTTTCCAGTGGTATTATTACCAAACAGACATAAATAAAAAATCTTATAATATTAGTCAATATGTCTTTTGGGAGAGGTTATGCATTTAATGTTACATAATTTTCGAGTAGTGGCCTATGCGTTACAGAAGGTCACACGATTATGGGAGGAGGTCGTCTGAAAAGGAGCTTTTAAAATACTTTTTCCTACTAGTGAACAGTTGGGGGTTCTTATTACTTGGATAGATCTCGAGTGGTGAATTTAAAGCATTTTGAAAGTATTGTCTCATGAATGAAATACCTCACTGGTCAGCATGATCAGAAGAAAATTAGTCCTGTCGGAAGGTGCCAACAATTGGATGTTCCAGTAATGTATTAACTGTCCCTCGTATTATTTTCAGATTCCTGCCACTCACTTAAGGCGCCTGTGACTGACTCCCTCCCCTCTCCCCTCTCTCCCCTCTCTCTCTCTCTCTCTCTCTCTCTCTCTCTCTCTCTCTCTCTCTCTCTCTCTCTCTCTCTCTCTCTCTCTCTCTCTCTCTCTCGCACACAATGTAAATTGTACATTATTTCGATTTGAAACAGATACAGGAACGTGTGTGAATGAATTGTCGCTGGGGACAGGCATCAATAATGTATAACAAAACACCATTCACAAGTACCATGTCACTTTAGACGATGTCGTTTTAACATCATCATGTCAACTACGGCAGTCCGAGCTCTTCAGTGTCTTGTTGGGACTCATCTTAGATTTTTAAAAGAGGGGTAATTAACAAGACTTTTTTTTCAGTTGAGTTGAGTCGCGTCGTATAGTGTGAACGGATTTCAGACACGACCGATTAGTCAGCGATCGTGGCCCACGACGCGACGCGACCGTCCAGTTGAGTCGCGTCGTATAATGTGATCTAGGCTTAAGAACCAATCTGATTGGATCTCTAATAAAATGTCAGGTGATAAAACCGCCGTTATACCGGTCGCAAATTTCCAGGTGCTGCCTACCTCACATGTATTCATACACGCAGATTTGTTTGTCAACAACAATGTCAGACGTCGGTCAAAACGTCGGCCACAACTATAACCCGTTTGGCACATGCTGGGGTAGAAAATCGGGAAATCATAAAAATTTCGGGGCATCGCAGTGTTCGCATAATACAATTTTTATTCCTAATATATGATATTGACGATACCGAAAAACACTCTGGTAATAACCTCTATATATAGAGATTATTACCAGAGTATACTCTTTATTCAAGAACTGGATTCATCCGTTTCTTCTTCTTTTTTCATGAATGTCGATGGAATTGTGTATTTTATTTATAGTATAATGTGGAAATTGTATCATTGCACATGCTTTAACCATTTTGGTTGCTAGTAACGTTGGTTAGTGTCGACAAGCAAGAACATCAACGTAATCACATTCTGTGTGGGAAGCCATGGCGTTCCATTAGGTTTGTCACGTTTTAGTGCATCTACCCAGAAACGGCGTCTAGTCTCATCTTTTTGAAATTTATAAAACAATCATTTTTTTAACATCATATTATGATCTATGCAGCCAAATGCAAAACATTTTGTAGGCATCTTGGCCGTTAACTGCTGTAAATGATTGACGAAAGTTGCCTCATTTCACCATCAAACCATAGGTAACTAAGAAAAAGCTTCACCGCATCACGTGATAAACAATGGCGGCCAGGGGTCGAAGTACCCGTATGTTCGGTTCCGAGAATAACAAAATGGTCAAGATTCACCTACTCACGCAAAATAAAATTATCAATACCAAATGTCCTGGCAGCTGTAGTGTTGGTAAGTATCCGCTGAACATAATGTTTCAGCTATATTCTAAATTAAAAATAGTTTGCTATAGCTTTCATCTGGTTTAGTTAGTAGTGTTAAGCATAAATGCTGAACATACATCGTACTATTTATATTTTATGCAGTTACTGTGGTGCTCCGCTGGTGGGGGAATTCCACCCAATTGATGTTTGGGTGATTTCCCTTTTCCGGGAAAACCGGCTGTGATTCTAGCGAACTTTTATGCCGGAAGTTATCGATTGGTAGAACACAAAAGAAAATGTCACGGGAGACAACTCTTTATTTCTTTGGTACATTTGTTTGTTTTAATTGGAGCACCAGCTTAAATGTATCGACATTGTCATTATAGGTTGGACTATACCAATTCAAATCCCATAGGCGACCATGTTAACGTTTGTGTTTAAAAACACTATATGCAATATATCAACCAAACTGTGACCCATAAATATCAGTACTACAACCCCTACCTCAAAGTATTAACTGCAGAAAATGGTACCTTTCATGGCTCATTTTCGGTATAACCAGATGTTTCTGCAACACCCCTAGTTTCGCACAAAATGTTAGTACTTTATTTTACAGGTACCCCATACATGTTCCAAGCACAAGGCTACTTGACACGGTGGTACTACATCAAATAAAATTGCATACATTTTTAGCCCAGATGAAACTAATTTTTTTTACAACCAACACACTCACATTTATAACCAATCACAGGACTTGTGATGTTAACTTCTCTATCAAAAGTTCGGTGCACCTCGAACTTCGACCCAGCCAGAAATTAATTGGTATAGTGCAACCTAATACCAATAATTAACTGATTAACAGTATATCTACAAATAATATGAACAGACCCCGTTGTATATGAACATAACTTAATATACATAATGTTTATTTATTTCAAATGTTTATTAATTTATTTTTGTTTTTCATATCAAATAAAATTACTATTTTTCCTTTCTCTGGAAATAAATAATCTAATATGTCTTGCTTTCTAGCAATAATGCATAAATGTGATTTGTTTTAATTTATAACCTCTGGTTGTTTTGAATGCTTGTTTTGTATGTTTGTAGTTGTTTGTTGGTTTTTTGTTGGGTTTGGGGTTGGGTTTTTTATTATTATTTTGTGCTTTTGGCAGGGGGTGGGAGGTGGAAAAACTCACCTTCTGCATCTGTATCCATGTACCGCACTCAACTTTTCCTTACCAATTTTTTTTTTTAATGCATCAACCCTGATACCTTTGTGGTGACATAAGCTAAGTGTACATACACACAAACTTAAAAAGTACAATATTTGTGACCAAAGTCTTAACTTACTTTAATTGAAAATAAAACAAGAAGCAAATGAATAATTTAAGGCATTTTTTAATTTTAAAACAAATTTATTTTTAAAACGTAAAAATATTACCTACACATTCAATTGTCATTTCTTTTAAAATAGTGTCACCCCAAAGGTTTCGGCCCAATTGTCAGCATTTCTAAAATAATGTTTGTTCTCAATAGGCCTTTCATGTAATTTTTATACATGAAACCACAACTGGTCATCAGTCAGGGTATGAAAACAAAAAGTTTTTTCCAACGACCAACAAGCTGAAGCTTGCATTCAAGAAGGCATACCCGGTACTTCTTCTACATGATATAGTGCCACCTCAACTAATAGAATCTTAATGTTGTTGTTGGGTGGGTTGTTTTTTTGGGTTTTTTTTTTTTGGGGGGGGGGGGGGGGTGGTTGGGGTTGGGTTTTTTTTAAATCCCACTGCCCCCTTTCCTTTTTGTCCTTCGATTTCCATCTCATTTCTTCCCGATCTGGCAACTCCTATCTTTCAACTTCTTTCGCTGTCCACCTCCACATCCCAGTCATTGTCCCTCCAACCGCGACATGTGCTTGTCTCTTGTGGCTATCTGTGCCACACACCTGCCATTCCCCATCAGCTTTTAGCTGTGGGCTCAGTCTGACCACTTCAGGGAGTGTTCAGTAGTTACTTCTGGCATTGTTAAAGAGGCACTTGTAACCACCTGCTATGCACCCCTACTACCGGCAGTCGTTAATTAGTGCCGTGGGTCAGACAAGCCAGGTGGGTGCAGGGAAATACACAGAGATTGGACCCGTGGAGGAAGTTGAGACAGTTAGGCAATGGTGCAGACAGCTCAGAAGACAGAGTCGGAGGAAACTGACAGAAAGGGTCGAAAACAGATTGAAATCGTGGGAGAAATTGGAAAGTTTTTAATGTTAAGATAATGAGAATGATAGGCAGAGGGTAATAGATGAGAAAGATAAATGAATGTGTGAGTCAGCTTTGACGGGATTTAAACCACTGTCGTCAGCTTGATTGTCCAGCAGCTTATCCACTAGACCACAGAGAAACTTGTGTTACCTGAAAGTAGTTACACCCATAGTTTCCCAATGGTATTGAAATGTAGTCGATCATCCTGGGGTCGCTATAAACCAAATAGATTATCAACCATTACATTAAAAAATAACCATTTCATTATCCATACAAAAATAAGTAAAACAATTTTTTCATATATATACACTGTTTGTTATATATAGACGTTGTCAAATTATATGAAAGTGAAATGTAATGTTTGCAAATATATAAAGTATTTGTAGGTGGTTGTATGAACATTTGATTTTAATAGTTAAATAATCGAGCACATCCTTGTTATCAATTAGATATGTATCCTTGTATGAATATACATTTTAACTCAACTAATGAACAATGTGATGATTCCATGGGTATGACAGTCCTTTCAGTTCTCAGGTGTTTAGTGCTGAGCTAAAATTCTCCCTCTTGCTTTGAATAACAATATGTGCAACTTATGCTACCATGTTCACTTTATAGTTCTAACCAATGTCCTGAACTACAAAACTCTATAATTTGTCACGGTATGTGTATGAGGCACCTACTGCAATTTTGAAATGTTTTGCCTACTGTAATTTTATACTACTTACTTTTGCTTAAAATACAAAAAACAGGAAATAATCCATTCAATCTACGACAATAATTTTTATTCATTGGTAACATAAAACCCTGCCATTTGCAATTCATATGCAAGTACAGCAATTGCAGTTGGTGCTGTCATTAAGTTTATATTATTAGATACAAGTAGCAATATTTGAAATCAGACATGTATACATAAACCTGTTTTTCAACATTATAGAGGTTATAAATATGTACAATATTAAAGGCTACTGGTAAGCTAAAGTTTCTGATTTAACCATCATTTACATTATGAACCGATCTTCGGTATATAAATCTTTAAAAGCCATTATTCATATATGACCCCAAAACTGTATAATATGAAAGATATTATCTCAGTAGTAGAGTACCTACCTCAAGTGTACTGGTGCACCCATATTTGTTTACCAATGTAATTTGTGATAGATATGGTTGTGCAGTTACGTCTAGGAAATACAATTTATGAATTCCATTCTACCAATTGTACAGAGCAACCTACATATACCGGGTACAGGTATATGGTAGATGTGACCAGTGGTATTGTGAAGTAATCTTTGCTGCAACAGCACTAAATACATCATATCTAACCCATGTACCAGATTCACAAAAACAAAGATATTATGTACACAGTAGGGTAAGCACTTCTTGCCGATCAGCATGCAATTCCAGTTCTGGACTGGAAACAGTGCATTTAATTTTAAAACATTCCTTAACTATGGTCCAAATGCAGTCGCGGATAGCCAATTTTGGGGTAAGTATTCAAACTTGGGTGCACACCATCTTTTAGCAATGTTAAAAGTAAACATTTGCTGCCTGTTCGAGTATGACAAAGGTTGCTATTAAATTTTAAAGGTACTGCGACCAAAATCACTGTTCAGGGGATCTTCAATTGCTTTGTTCAGTGAATCCCATGTGTTCCTTGATTTGTGAAATGAGATGCTGGATAACCTTTCGATGCATTCCAGTAAACAGCTGAGTGGCTCATATCTCATTATTGGGTAAAATTAGGAAACTACATAAACCATTTTCATCACGAAAAAAAAAAAAATCTGTTTAAGGGCAGATGAGGTGGGTATTGGGGTTGTATGGGGGTTCTCCGTGAAAATCAGTTGTTTGCCTATTGTTTTTGTCAGGCTCCCTATTTTCACGGACCAGACAAACTATAAATGATATAGCCATTTTCATCACGGCGAAAAATCCGTTTACGGGGCAGTTATGGGTGGGTATTGGGACAAGAGGTGCCCGAGAAAAATGGTCTTTGTCTAATTTCAGGCTCCATTTACAGACATAACTAAATGATGTGACATAAATCCCTATGTGTGGTTAATACCCTATTATAGGGTAGAGTTAGGAACTACATAGCCATTTTCATCACAAAAATTGGTTTAAGGGCAGTAGGGATGGGTTTTGGGGTTGTATGGGTCCCCGTGAAAATCAGTTGTTGCCTAATTCCAGGCTCCATTTACAGACAGAACTAAATGATGTGACATGAATCCCAGTAGATAGCCGATACCCTATAATAGGGTAGAGTTAGGAACTATACTGATGGAAATAAATAAATGAACGCATCAAATTGTAGACCAAATTTAATTCACAACTAGCGTAGTAATGTCTGTATTTCATACCATGTTGTAATGTGGGACTGAATGTCTGTAGTGTTGAATGTGCTGCCTATATATGTTCCCAGTCAACTTCGGACAATATGAATTGACTTTTGATGCAGTCATTATTTGTTGTTGCAATCTGTGTGATCCTTTATTTCTTTCCATCAATATATATAGCCATTTTCATCACGAAAATCCATTTAAGGGCAGATGGGTTGTATGGGTACCCGTGAAAATTAGATGTTGCCTATTTTTAGGCTCGATTTACAGACAGGAATTTATGTCATATCATTTAGTTATACGTGTGTCTGATACACTATTGTTGGATAGAGTTAGGAACTTTATAGCCATTTTCATCACACAAATACCCACTCCATCTGCCCTTAAACCGATTTTTCATGACGAAAATGGCTATGTAGTTTCTAACTCTACACTATAATAGGGTATTAGCCATGCATAGGGATTGATGCCACCTCATTTAGTTCTGTCTGTAAATGGAACCTGAAAATAGGCAACAACTTATTTTCACGGGTATCCATACAACCCCAATACCCACCCCATCTGCCCTTAAACCGATTTTCGTTACGAAAATGGCTATGTAGTTCCTAACTCTACACTATAATAGGGTATCAGCCATGCATAGGGATTGATGCCACCTCATTTAGTTCTGTCTGTAAATGGAGCCTGAAAATAGGCAACGACTAATTTTCACAGGGACCCATTCAACCCCAAAACCCACCCCATCTGCCCTTAAATTGTTTTTAATCATGAAACTGGCTAGATATAATAGAATTCCTAACTTTACCCTATAATTGGGTATCGGCCATACATAGGGATTTATGTCATACCATGAACTATGTGATGAAAAAGCCCAATATTAAAATAGGTTACACATTTCAGTTTCATAGTGATAGCTTCTAAATAACTTGAAACTTTCACTGAAGGGCTGAGCCTTTTGAAGTCAATTCTTAAGACTAGCTGTAACCCGAGTATGCCTCTATATCCAGTAAACTGAGGGGATCAATCTTTAGAAAAACAGAACCGGCTGGAAATTTGAAAAAAAAAAAAAAAAAAAAAAAAAATGTCCTAGCCACAGCGGGACTGAACATGTTAGTAGCTTTTAGTAGCTGTAGAAGACAATATGATGACTACATACAATTTAATTTAACAAAAACAACAATATGATATTAAGTATTAAACAGTGCAACGGACAAATTCTTTTAGCAAAAATATTAAAAATACGTAAAGTGAGAACAAATTATTTTTGCAGTTATTATTTTCTATCTATATATATTAATTTCATCCCAGCGAACAAAACCTGCATGGGAGCTAGCGAACAAAATGGCAGAGGTAACGGGGGTAAGAAGCCGGATGCGTATTAATACCTTAACTAATAATCATAGTTCAGAACTGTAATATATTAGTATTCACTGTATTGTGGAAGAAATAATTGTTTATTGCAAAACACTATAAATTTATTTATACAGAAAGAAAATAAAGTAAATTAAAGTGAGAACTATATTCTGGAAAGACCATACATCCGATAACCTCTTATTGGTCGCTGGCTTCACAGCGGCTAGAAAAGTTCGCTAGTTTTATTTCAGTGGCAAAATACGAACGCCATAGATTTAAGATACGACAGATTTTCAAAGGTATATGACATTTGATGGTATTTAACTTCTTTTGGAAGGACTTTCCTTTGGCACTAACCCTAACCCTAACCCTAACTATTTATGATAAGTATTAACATTTTATAATTTTCTTTATACATGACAGTGCCAAAAGAAAGTCCTACATGTACCCTTCTTTTTAATCAAATGAAAATATTTTGTTGTTGTTGTTTTTTTAATATTAACTAGGTACAACCTAAAATTGAGTGCAAATTATGGTTGCTAGTCACTTCGTACAATGGTCATTTCGTACCATAGTCATTTCGTACCTAATTTGGTCATTTCGTACCATTGCAAAAAGTCATTTCGTACCTTGGTCATTTCGTACCCTGGTCATTTCGTACCCTGGTCATTTCGTACCATTGCAAAAAGTCATTTCGTACCTTGGTCATTTCGTACCATAACTGAAACCATATCGTACCATGGCATAACAATCACAATTAAGGGATATTTTATCAGCAAAAGACTAAAAGTTATTGCCACAAATAAGATGCAAATAAGTAAATAAGTAATATTCGGCCATTTCATCTGGTAACTGAAAAACATGTTCATATATATTTATTAATATTAGCATTGGTCAACTAGATTATTGCCGACTTATTACAGTAGAAACACTGTTTCCCTTTGTAGACATATTTTTCCATACAAGTGTGCAAGTAATCCGTCTCTAAGTTCTTTTCTCTTGTTTGATGAAAATTGTATTCAAAACTATACGGATTATATTGGACCTGAAATGTATTCATCTTACCTGCTTTAAGGGCTATGTATGTTTAATGGGTTACTTTGAACATATAAGCAGAGCAATGAGGACCACGTGTTATTTTAAGAACAATGAACAACAGATGATACCATTTCGCAATTTAACAATGGAACTGTCATCACACATTCTCTGCCAGTTGGTCTCTGTACAAACGCAAACAAATCACCTACGTTAATTGATACCTCTTCTGTTAATTAAGAGATCTGATTTTAACCAATGATATAGCCGTTGTACTTTAACAACATATATTTGTGTAGTCCAATGAAAAAATTATCCTTCTGATACTGATCCTAAAAAAGGGATGTATGCAGCATGTATTTCACACTGGTATCCTAACACACAAATGTAATTACTGGACATTGGACATTTATTCCTTGCGTCATGACTGACCACTGTTTAGAGTGCGGCCGTTTTGTTCGTCCAAGACAAGAAGCTCTGCAATGTGACGGTTGTTATAGATGGCAACATCGATTATACGGTACTGGTAAGTATACATATTTACATGGTTCTTTTTGTTATTATTTCTCTATCTCAAACTACTTTACGATGAATTTAATGTGTATGAAGAGTAATTTTTACCATTTTATTTTATTTTATAAATGAAGAAAGGGGCAAGTCCGCGCTAAAGTGGACATGGAGTGAAAAAATCATGTTATTCCTCATATATTAAGATTGTTTTTAATGTAAAATATTATAACTGCCATTTTGTTATTCGCCAATTATTATTATTATTATTACTAGGAATTTCCCAAGAACTTTACCGTGCAACAAATAGAGGTACCGGACTGGACACTTGGCACTGCATAGGTTGTAAAACGCCAAATACTACAGGATGCACAAACAGTTTCGCGTCCAACTCTGTGATCGACTGTTCAGTGGTCGATGCCGAGCCTATAGTTGAGAGCACTCGTGTCGATGCTAACAATACGTAAGTGTACATAACACATTTCTTTATATTATTATCTATACAGTACTTATATGAATATTTAGTACCTAAATAGTTAGAATTCTTTTTCTCCTCCTTATATTTCCAGCACATATTTGCAAATTATTATATACTGTTTCAGAACTGTACCTGCCCTGAATGAAATATCTGATGCAGAACATGAGATCAGTACGGAGTGTGAAGATATCCCACAGAATAAATCTTCCTTCGAGATATCGCAAAGGTCATTTGTTATCCCCGAAGTACACTTAGAAGAGTGAGTATCATTTAAATTGTACATATATCACGATTTCTCTTACGTCATGCATATCATATTATTATATCATTATACTATATATGTGGCATGTGCAATACATATAATACAACATTTGTCAAAACAATTTTTTATCTGTGTTCAGTAGATCAATCGAGGATCAACATCCGCAAGAAGCATCTGACGATGATGATGACAATGTTGGATTTCACGTAGAAGAAAAAGGAAGTACACGACAACGACGGAAACTGGCAGATACCAGAGGGTATACCTATACAGTCAAGGTACAGGCCTTTCCCCAGGATTGTTTTAAGGCGCTTACATATTTAGCATCATTATAACACAAAAATCAAGCCAAAAGAAGTGGGGTAGTGAGTTGAAAAGAGTTAAGTGTTTGCCTTCAATCCATCAAATTATGTTGGGGTTGTTTTTGTGTGTGTGTGTGGGGTGTGTGGGGGGGGGGAAACTTTTTTCTAAAAACCCCATCAATTCCCCACCCCCAACAACTTCATAATTTGCGTCATGTTGTTGTTGTTGATTTCAGCGTCGTGTTAAATGCTTGTTGTGATTTCTGCTTGTAAAATACCTAAGCTAAGAATGCTGACTTCACAGTATATTCCATTTATAAAAAAAACTACCAAAAAAACCCCAAAACGTTAATAAAATAAAATTTTACTTTTTAAAAAAAATCCAGCTAACTTATTAAATGTCATCTCACAGTTTAACAAATATATATCTAGCATTATCTAACAAATATGATTATTGTAAACTAATTCAGTGTACGTTTAACTGCAATTTGTATAAATACTACATGTACATTTCCCGCGATCGCGATCTCAGTGCATGCTCTCGAGCATAGGTACAAAATTAACAAAGACAAAGGAAATAACGAAACTGCAGTTAGGTATTCATTGATGCAAACAACTATTGTTTTTCTACACATTTACATCAGGATTTACTCAGCTGACTCTGAAGCGTGACTAATATTACGCCGAGAGCTTTCCTCAGTTCAGCCAACGAAAGTTCTTCCTAACGTTCGCGAACTACTTGATTGGTGTCCGTCGTGTCCATTTGGTTTAACGTGAAGCGCACAAAACAGTGTAGCGAACGTTTTGTTTCCGCTCGGTCTGGCTGAACTCAGCCCTTGGGATAGCCGACATGTCGTTCGGCCCTGAACTGGCATGTGTATTCAAATTGACATGCATTGTCGGTTTGTTTTTATTACTTTGGTTCAAAGACTTTACAAAATTAAAATAGCAAGTTACATATCTTCCAGACGTTGAATCGCCGTCACATTGCTGTCAAACATGTCGAATGCATGCCGTTAAAATTAATAACCTTGATTATTAAAATTAGCAAACATCATAAGGCATACGCTGTATTCTGGATAACACCGTTTCTCGTTACCGGTTGCGAGATCGCTATTATGCTAATTGAATATTTGGTATTATTATGTTTGAGGTGTCAAATAGATTATGTAACCGTTCACATCAGAAGATAGAAAATGGCTCAGCCAAAATTTTAGCCACTTGCAAATTTTATTAGGCATTTTTTTTGTCGATCCGTGACCGTTCATTTTAGCAAATAACAACGTAGCTACGGTTTCGATATGGTAAATATATACCAGGATTAATGGTGACATGTTTTACTCAAGAATTCCACCTTCAAAGATGTTTATTCAATTAATAGGTATTTTCTTTGATTTGTCTTGATGCGTAATTCCCAAGCATACAGACATTATTACAACAAGCAGTTATCTGGCGAATTAGTAGTAGCCGATCACCTGTACCACGTGACCAGCACAAGCCCGCCGACAATTAAAACGGTGCGATCAATGGACCTCAAAGTGAACATCTAAAGAATTGCAGAGATACCAAATGGAAGTGTGATAATGTGTGGTGAATGACGTTACGGATCATAGCTCCATTGTTTTGTATACATGTTACAAATTAAGCCGACACGGTCCTGCAGTTAAGGCGCTTACCAGACATGAAGGCGCTTACTTGGCTGGCTAAGGTAGCACGGGCCGTGTCGGCTTATCGCTCTAGGGAAACCCCTGAGGTATTTAGAATTTATACATAATTTACATATTTAACAATCTTAAAATATTTAGAAGTATTAATATTGTTTATTTTTATATTTTTTTAATATTAGCATATCTTTCTGGATGACACATTTAATTTAGGCGTTGTTCATTTCAGCGTGTGCGGAAGAACGGTGTTGTGGACTGGTGGTGTTCAGTTCGGACAAAAACATTGAGATGTCCCACGACTGTTATTGAACGTGAATCAGAATTCACGTTGGGGAAAATGGTCCACAAATCATGATTCGAAACCCGGGGCTATTCTTAGCCTAAAGATTGTGACACAGGTAATGTATAAAATTATATATACGGTATATATATATATATATATATATATAAATGATACAGTATAAATAAAATATACACATTAATTTGCCTAGATAAACCCAGCTAATCATACAAGTCTTGCTTTGATTTACAATAATTTAATTTATTTTTATTTAGGTGAAAGACATAGCAGTGAAGGAAATCTTCATGCCTTCATCAGACATTGTACAGAGAGCTCTGGTTGAGCATGCTGACAGCACAGCACCATCCGGCAGCCGTCAGCAAGTTGCTCTCCTCCAAAGATTAACCAACCGCCATAGAGAAAAAATGAGACCGAAAGAGCCAGTTGATTTAGACTTCGAGGTAAGGTCGTTCATTCCACTTTCCAAACAAATGTGATTTAATTGCAACCATCTTACATAATGCATTATTCACATAAGTAACCTATGCATACATGCAATTATTGCTGTTGATTGTGTTACTTTACTATTCTAGGTCAACTACGACTATTTACCGGCGAACTTTGTGCGAAAGGACATTTCAGTTGATGGTAGTCGGCACATAATATGTGCGACAGATCATCAATTGGATGTTCTTTCGCGGGCAAAGGTTTGGTATCTGGATGGAACTTTCAAAATCGCCAGACGTCCTTTCGTACACATGTTCTCGATTCACTCCTTTCTACGTACTGGGGAACATACCAAGCAGGTACCACTCCTCTTTTGTATGATGTCATCCAGGAAGAAAAAAAGACTATAAAAAGGTAATTGATGGAAACGATGAAGTGTTAAAATATTATAGTTTAAATGTATGTGTAGGTATTACATTTATGTATATATGTGTATATATGTATTTATAAATATGTATTTTTAAATATGTATTTTATAATGTATTCTCTTGCACTACACTATATTGTGTAAAAACGGTATGTGTTTTTATTTAGCTGTAAAATTCTAGTTTAATAAATATTGATTTGTATTACTTTCAGGTTCTTAAAAAGGTCATTCGCCTTTTGCCATCTCAGCCTGCTGTGAAAGAGTTTGTTATTGATTTTGAGAGAGGAATGTGGCAGTCCATCCGTGGATTGTTCCCCAATGCGCAAATAAAAGGATGCACATTCCATTGGGGACAGGCTGTTTGGAGACACGTCCAGTCTCTCGGGCTTCAGGTAAGCGGACTCATAGTTTTAAATCGGGAAAAACACTTACTCTCATTACCTACAAATAATGTTAGCAGCATAATTTAATGAAATATATTTTTTTATAATTTTGTTTAACATGAATATATTTATAATATTGTTTGTGTAAACTTCACTGATTTGTATTACTTTCAGGTTCTTAAAAAGGTTATTTGCCTCTGATTTAATAGATTTATATTTATCTCATATTTTAAATTTTCAGATTCAATACAGGAACAGGGATGCAATATATAAATTTATCCGAAAATTGATGGCCCTCTGTTTCCTACCACATGAACACATCAAGCCAGCGTTCGACCGCATGCAAGCCTGTTTGGATGATGAGACATCGCCCAAGTTGCTCGAACTGATGGAATACATGGGCGCCACATGGATTGACAACACCATCTGGCCGTGCAAGTCGTGGAGAGTTCATGAGACCGACTCGTACAAACAATGATGTGTAGAGGGATGGCACAATAGGTATGACACTGTATTAAATTTTTTAATTATTAAATAGTATTTGTCTTTTATTTCTTTTAGAATCAATCCAGGTAAACTGCCAAGTAATAATGATGATTTTGATATATATTTTTTCAATTTGCCATGTCGGTGTTGGAAGGTGTGAATACTTATATTCAGTTTATTATATTTCAGGATCAACAGCCGTGCAGGGAGTGGGAACCTGGGAATATACATGCTGATTCCCATCCTGTACCAGGAAGTAGACTTACTGCCACTCCAGAGGAAATTGGTTTCAGAAGGGAAACTAATAAAAAAAATGCAAAAACGAAACAGCCGGCAAGCCCAGCAGAAGCTTTTTCTCCACTGGGAGAAATATGTGAATGGGGACATGGCTGTTGGCCGTCTGCTGAAGATATGTTCTGGTCATGTCCATGTAGCTGACAACTGAAAAAAAAAGCAACTAGAATATTACAAATATTGTGTGTTTTTTCGATAGTTTCATTGGCTGTTTAAAATAAAATCATAAAATGTTTGTAACTACGATATATATATTTATCCTTTATCCTAATAAACTCGTGACAAATCCTCTGTCCTGTAATATTTATTTTGATGTGTGTGTTTCAGTACCCCAGTCATTTGTTTCTGGATCATATATTATTATGTTTCATATAAAAATTATTATATTATAAAATTGTAACTCGCATTAGTCGTAACCCAATAATTTTTGGTTATGCTATTGCAAGCTGTAACGAAGTCTGACTGCATACATGTATAACTTGTTTTTTTTTCATTATGCGAAATTTTAACTTGTCCAAAGTTTGAAAAGAAGACCTAATAAATAAGTAATATTTTGTTGGTCCATTATGTTGTTTTGTTGTTTTTGACTAATTATTTGGTGCCATTTCACACAAAATCGAAGTTGGCAGTTAGTAGTAAATATTATATACGGCTCTTGTCAGGTAAAATGGAAATAACAGTTGACAGGTATTATGGGTATCAATAATGATATGCTGCACAATAAGTTGAATAACGTGTTCTGAATTTCTTACTGTCCAAAAAAAGTTTTAAAAAACCAACAAAAAACCCCCACTGCTTTTATGCTATAGTCGATTCGTTTGCTATATATATACTGGTATGAAATGACTAGGGTACGAAATGACTTTTCACAATGGTACGAAATGACCAGGGTACGAAATGACTTTTTGCAATGGTACGAAATGACCAGGGTACGAAATTACCAGGCAGCATGGTACGAAATGGATGGTACGATGTGACTTGGGTATGAAGTGACTGATTCCAAATTATCATGGATGAACCAGTTTCGGTGAGCATAAACATTCGCCTTCAATTTCAATGTTAACAGACAACATTTTAGGAAAATGAATATATAACAATTCTGATGTGTTACAATCGTGTTATAAGTTGAGCAAATGAATAGTTATAATGGTAAAATTGTTTGATGCATTCTGACTTTTAATTTTAAACATTTTTATATCCAGAAAGATATTTATGTTAAAACCTAAGCTAAGGACCATATATTTTGGCAAGTATCTGATTTGAGAGTTTTGCCAGCAGACACCGTGACATTCATGTGACTTCAACAACTAAATAGCAGTACAACTGATAACAGACAAAAATAGTTTTTAAAATTAAGTTTGCCTTCAAATTACAGAAAAAAAGGTATTAAGAAATGTGCCATGTAACATGTTTATGAGTGGGTTACCGTTAAGTTCCAGCTTGCTTTTTTCGCTTGTTTTAACCTTTCTTTTACAAACATTTCTGTGAATGTGACAGACATTTTGTTTACTTTTCTAATGCAAAAGTCAACAACGTTAGAAATCTTCAAATGCATGTACTGTTGCGTATAAATGACGCAAATGAAAAAGGTCCATGGACAATAAATGTATTTGTTATCATCCTAAGCCTAAGCCTAAGGTGACAACAGCATTCCCAGGCATCGAAATAAGCATTGTGTCTGGTAACCCATTTACTGGTTACCACAAAATATAGCCTGGTAACCTATAGGTTACCACAACTATATGAAAGGTAGAATTGAATTCCTGTTATCGGTACGACTAACGAAATCTGGAAGTAAATTTATGTAGTGGGTGCTGCTTAAACGTGGTTTGCCGAAATTGCTTTGCAATTGCACAAGTGCGCACAAACATCGGTGCAACTTGTATCTGAATTTTTTATGTTTTACAGGAGACGAAAAAAACTGTTTTGGTACAAGCTGATTCAGTGTAACAAATGGTTCTTAAGATCAATCACTTTATGAATAAAGTCATTTTAAACTGATGAATAGTATTTATCAATAACTGAATCTGAATTACAGAAATGTCATTTATGAGTATTTCACTGTGAAAATCTGAATTAAACTTTACTTACTATAGTTTTTCATATTAATAATTTCTTCATTTAGTATGACCAGTAGACCTACATGGTTTTTCAAATTACCCTGATACTTAAATCTAGCCATGTAAGGTGTATCATATTATAAACACTGCCAGTCTCAGTTGTGTCCTGGGCCCTGTTCCACAACACAATCTTGGTGTTAAGATCACCTTAGGTGAATAACTATATTATGTACTTGAGGTGATCTTAACGCTAAGATCGCTTCATGGAATGAGGCCCTGAATCAGTTAGCGTACTTGCCATGTGTACTTGTACTCGGTTTTAACTGTTAAGCCATGCACATGGCCAGGTGCCCTTTGCTGGACCAGAAATTCCTCATTAAAATTAATAAAATAAACATGTCTTGCCCAATCAGTCAGGGACCAACAGCATAAAGGTTGTTCAGTTTATCTGACTGTTAATCTGCTGTTGGTAAAAAAAAACCTGAACGTGACCTGCAGGTACATACATGTATATAGGACATTGTGTAGGGGCGGGTGCCTAGACTGTGGTAAGCAATGTTTAGAGAACACTTCTCCAGACAATATTTTGTTTTTAAATTGCTTAAATCAGGAGCAGTTCAACAAAGCCTCCTCACCACCCCCACCCCACACACTTTCTTGACAAGGCTGCAACATGTAAGGGTCAAATTTTAAAACTGTATTTTCCAGAAATGACGATTTGTCATGTTCATTAGTACTGTCTGTTACATTCAAGAATGTGGCACAATAATGAATTTATTTTGAAAAGTTACCAAAGAAAACATTTTCACTAGCGATTGCTTAACAGATGGTTACAGTAAATGTCTTTGTGAAACTGGCCCCGGGTCACCAATAGATTAGGTGTGTCAACGTTTTGATAAACCTTGTATATTAGATCTTAAAAGTTACATGGTAGGTTTCCTATAGGGTATATAATGTGTATACAAATTGTTCATTGTCCATTTAACTAACAAGAATATTCATCAATGGTTTTGAAAATGTGTCTTTTAAGAGATATTATCCACAAATATTTTCAAAGTAATACATTTCGTTTTAGCTGAACATACTTGTCTCATGGAATAAACTAAAATGTTTACAATCTGGGACATGATTCATAGGTTCAACATTTACTTCATCCCAAGGTTATTAGGATTCATGTGAAATGAAGCCTATAGGTTTAAAAACAGGAACATTTGCTGCATTTAAGACTATTGGCATGAAATCGAATACTATTTTAATAGAAATGTTCCCTGGGCTTACAAATGACATCTTATTTACTGTGTAACTGGAGGAAATTATATAACAAGATATTTTAAAAGAACTTTAAATAAAGATGCATCATCATGTTTTCTCTCTTTACATAACAATAACGATGAAATAAAATAAAATAAACAAATAAACCTACATATTAATCGATACCATACATCATTTTTGCGTAGATAATAACTTGATATTGTGAAACCTGTGCAGTGGCTTCCCAAAGAATCCTTTACCTAAAAACTGAAATTTTACATGAAGTAAACATCAGCTATCCATTAAAATAACCCAGTTATATCTATAGGCATCGGGTGTATCTCCTCCCCTTTCCTCAACTATGAAACCGCTAGATGTCTAGAATATATATTTGGCACTGCCCTTCATCATTTAAAATTAAAATTAATAACTGTTCCTCCTGTCCTACATAATGGTATTGAAACATGTGTTGCCTTGTCATTGAATGATATTGCAGGTATGTTGTCTGCTGCAATCCTAACTTGGACTTTTCCCCTTTATTATTTGTCCATGTATAGATACATTTTTTTTCAGCTTCTTAATGCAAGTCCCAGACTTAATTTTAGATAAACCTTTATTTTCTCCAAGATGGTATTTTTTTTTGTATTTAAGCTTGGACCTTAAATACGGAAATACCGTTACCTGGTGGGCCTACACTTCTTTTCTGGTATGATAGCTTTTCCTTGACCACCAGTTGAATACATAATATGTACATATATACAATATAGACACTTTGGTCACTAAAAATTTACTTTTACCCGATAGAAAAGGTTGAAATATGATGAGGATAAAAATAATCAGTTGGTAGATACAAGGTTTTCATAACAGATAAACAGTGGTTTTCAAATACATGTACGTGTTTTACTTGTTTGACATTTTCCATACTTTCCATTGCCTGGACATGTACATGTACACGGTTTTGACAACAAAAAGACAACAGATTTCTGCTTCTGAAAGAATAAAAAAGTGAAAATCGCCCAAAACTGCACATACAAGGTTTACTTAGGTCAGCGACGTATTACTGCTTGCAATTGCACATCGATGCAATTCCTTACCAGAAAATGAAACGCGGAAGTCCGGAATGCATTGCCTGGTTTACATTCGGAAAGGAAACTACCGTTGTTGAAGTTTTTGTTCTTGACTTTTCTTACATGTGGTGACCTCCCGGTAACCTGAACGACCGTTCTCGACTTATTTCGATGCCTGCATTCCATAACACTAGCACATGAAGCCATTCAGTTCACCATGTCACCATATAATACGGCCCCTGCAGCTAAGGCATTGATTGTGTCATGTGTCCACTAGCTTGAGTCACTACAACATATCAATAAGTGGAGGGCTAGAGGTGATTCGAGCTAATACACACAGTCCTCTCTAGCCCTCCACTACAACATATCAATAAGGGGAGGGCTAGAGGTGATTCGAGCTACTCTCCACACACTTTCCTTTATGTCACCACAAGAAAATTCAGTTTGGCTTCATTTCACATATAGGGACATCAGGTTTCTTTGTCTGGCGTTGGTACTAGTTTATATACATGTATGTAGGTTTAATAGCATAGTTTGTCTCGAGAATAATGAAACTAAAGGTTTGTGGCATCAGATTTAGGAAAAATATCGTATTTTAGACCGAGTATAGTGATAGATATAAGAAAAATACCACTTATTTGTCCAATAGACAATTCAGGGATTTATCCTGGACTATTTGCCAGGGTTCCATGTCTGATTGGATTTGGAAAAAAATTAAATTCGTAAATCATACTTGGGAATATGTTTTCAGGCCACTGAATGATGCGGTTTGGGGATCCTTGTTCTGTTAATGGTGCATAAACGGACATTTTCAAACACTTTCCCATTAGTAGCAAGGGATCTTTTATTTGCACCATCCCATAGACAGGGTAGCACATACAACAGGCTTTGATATACCAGTCGTGGTGCACTGGTTGGAACAAGAAATAACCCAATGGGCACACCGACAGAGATCAATCTCAGACTGACCGTGTATCAGGCAAGCACTTTACCACTGGGCTATGTCCTGCCCCACCAAATATACATACATACATATATAGATACGTGTTGGTCTTTATTAAGACCATTGGTTCAAAATCATCTGTTATCGGATGTGTTTTATGGATGACAAACGGATGCAATAATCAGACCGTTTATGATGTATATGTGTCACAAGCTTTAAAAGACCGATTTATGCTTCAGCAAAGTGTATTTTCACTCCAGCAATCTGCTTTTACCTTGGCATAAATTTGTTTTTTTAATGTAATTTTCTGAATTTTTAAAAATTATTTCATTCTGGTGAGGTGCACAGAAGAAAATTATTCTCAAAATATGTTAGCTTAATTTTGTAGGTATTGAAATAAGAAATATGTAATATCACGTTAGTTACTGTTACTCATAGTTCAGTTCAATTTGTGGTCAATTAATATTTTTAATTACAAAACAAAAATTCAATAAGTTTTACTAAATAAACTGATATTTAATTGAAGCTCTACTGACACCATGCTCAAATGAATTTTGAACTTTGAGTAACTAAGTTACATGGCGTCACATAAGTTACACATTTGTTCTTTCAGTTTCTACAAAAGTTGTCATATTATGTGAATAATTTTCTATTGTGCACTTCAACACAATTAACTTATTTAAGAAATATATTGGCTGTAATAAATTTTGTACCTTAGTAAAAAATAATAATGATAATTTGTACCATTTGTGTCATGTAAGTTACATATTTTAGACTGGTCTCAAAAGTACAGCAGTTATATGTATGCATCATCATGTTACGATTTTAACAACTCGTTCATGATTAATCAACAAAAGGATATTTTTCTGTTCTATAAAAAATAAAAACATAAATAGTTTTGATAAAAAAAAAAAGAAGGAATTTTGGTGAAAATTGGCGTATTTTTGGTGACGAATTACACCGTTTTTTCATGCCTATTGTCGCAAAGGCTGTCTGTTACGCACCTAAAAGATGCCTTTTTAGGAAAGATTACTTCCTAAAAATACCAATATTATTAACTATATAAAATATTTTGTCATGTTTGTATACAGTACACGAACCAACCAAAGTGGCAATATCGGCGGGTCGGCTCGGTGGTCGGTTCGGCGGTCTTGGGGGGAAAAAAATGTTTCAAAAAATTCGGCGATCGGCGAATCGGCAATTTGGTAAAACTTTTATTTCAACAAGAATTATGTTTGCACTTCATCCAACACGTAGAACTGTTCATTATTTTTATATTGACCATGTTTACATGCACATTGTTATTAACAGCTTCATGTCATAAATGAGAAATACCAATTTTTTAAAATAAATAAATTGTGAAACTGACTCACGTGCAACTTGCGTCAGCTGTGGAAGAATTCATTATATATGATGGGGATCAGTTTGATCAGTTTGACTTTTCGATGTGCCACCGATCTGAAAAAAAAAGTGGGGAGGGGATGGGGTGGTTTGAGGGACGGATGTTTAAAACCAAATTGGCTATCAGACTTATTTTGTTCCACACCAGTAACAACTTGCTGCGATTCTGCAAATTCACACAGGTCACTTTGCTGTGAATCTGTGACCTCTTTATCTGTCAGCTGCCGATATGTTATAAATTTAATTTTAAAAAACAAACAAACAAAAAACAACCTTTTATGCCGGTGCATTGACATATTTTTTAAAAGCAGAATTATTAAATTATTATTCTAAAACTTATGATATTAATATATTCCGATTGGCAACTTAACTCTATACTGACTATAATAAATTTTAAAACCAAACACATGATGTAATTTAACTGACCGACAACCCTTGTAGATTGTTGAAAAAGGAAAACTATTAGTAGTAATAAAGGAAAAGGAGCGTCACTGCATGTGTCGGGGGGGGTGGGGGGGGGGGTGGGTGGGTGTATTACGTTTTCGAGAGAAAAAGTGAAATCGACAAATGAATGTGCATGTGGCTTGCCTACATGACATCTGTCACAAGTGGCTAACAAAAACTTCATTTTATTTGTATTATTATTACATGTATTATTTAGGGTGTTTTTTAAAATGTTTCTTTTTTTTCTTCTGTTTTTGCTAATGCAGGCGCGTATGAAATAATGTTAGCAGGGGAGGGGGTCTAGACTGGCGAGCTACGTTTATATGGGGGGGGGGGGTAGGTTACAAAACAATGTACACAGGCGCATGTGCAGAAAATTGAGTACAGGTGTCTAGACTGGTGAAAGATGTTTTTAGGGAATGTCGCCCTGTGCACACGCACCTGCAATACCATTATGTTTGCGACTGAATTTACCAACGGACCAAATGAGCACGGGTCTACAAGCTGCATTGTTAAAGGGACATTCCTGAGTTTGTTGCATTGTAAGATGTTTCCGACTAATAAAATATTTCTACGATTAAACTTACATATGAAATATATTTTCTTGTTTAGAATATTAGTTTCTGTATATTCAATGTGTTTCTGGTCGTCTTAATATTTGTAAGAAGCCCATACTGGATTTTGTCTTCCAATAATTTCGTACGTACGAAAAAATACTTTTTAGGAAATAAAATGAAATTTATCCTAGTAAAAATATTAGAACGATCAGAAACATGTTTAATATACAGCCACTAACATTTTATGCAGAAAAATATATTTAATATTTACAATGGTTAAAAAGGCTCAGTTAGTCAACAACATATTAAAAGTTGCAGCAAACTCAGGAATGTCCCTTTAATAGATTTCCAAAAAGGAACTTGGGTACAGGTTTTATTTGAGGCTGTTTTTATTGTGGATATATTCCCTCTAGCCCCCATTTACATTTTCTTCACTATATGTACCAATATTGTTATACATGTATGTTTACCACCGATTTGACAAATGATCGTTAGTCGTTTCGTCTGCGAAGTGCTTTGTCAATATAAAAATGTGTTTGGAGTGATTTTCGATAGGAACTTGGGTACGAAGGCATGTGTTAACAATATCCGGGTGTGGGGTTTTGGAGCACAATGTCTAATGAAGGGGGTTCAGTCTCTAGTAGGGGAGGGGACATAAGCCAATTTTTAAACATCTTTATATATATATATATATATAAGACAAAAAATAAAAAAAATATAAAAAAACCCCACCAAAAAACCCTGTACATATTCATCCACAAGTGGGAGGGGTGTGTACTACACGTGCCTGGAAGAGGTTTTATATGGGGATGTTGTTGCTGCAAATATGTTATATCTAACCCCATTTACCTTTTCACTAGCTGTACCAATATCATTCTGTTTACCGTCGCTGGTTGTTTGTGTGGTGATTTGTCAATATGAGAGTTGGCGTGATTTCCAAAAGGAACTTCGGTAGAAGTTGTATCTGGGGCTGTTGTTGTTATTGTTGCAAGAATATTCTCTCTAGCCACCATTTACCCTTTCTCCTCTAGCTGTACCAATATCATGTTTACTGCCGTTTGTCCAACGATCCGAACCATTGTTTCGTCTGCGAGCTGTTTTGTTTAATTAATGTGAGTTAGCGTCATTTCCTAAAGGATCTTGCATACAGGTTTTATCTGGTGCTGTTGTTATGGGCCCGGCATATTATCTCTAGCCCCCAATTACATTTTCTCTACTAGCTGTATCAATAACATTGTATACTTGTTTACCGCCGATTTGACCAACGATCGCCGATCGTTTGTGTGCTGCTTTATTAATCTTTGAGCTGGCGTAATTTCAAAAGGAACTTTGGTACAGGTTTTATCTGGGGCAGTTGTTGTTACTGGTGTATTCTCTCTAGCCACCATTTACCCTTTCTCCACTTGCTGTACAAATATGTTTACTGCCGATTTGACCAACGATCACCTGTTGTTTCGTTTCATAACTCCTTTGTTAATAGTTATTGTGAGCTGGCGTGATTTCCAAAAGAAACTTGGGTACATGATTTATCTGGGACTGTTGTTGCGGGTATATTATATATATATATCCCTCATTTACCTGTGTTCCAATAGCTGTACCAGTATGCTTACTAGTATATCTTTTTGACCAACGGTTTTGTCTAGGAGCTTTAATAACTCAAAACGTGTCAGCTATTACAAAAGGATCGAGTGCAGTTATTTGGAAAAACGTGTAATCATAAAATATGCCATCTCTCTCCAATAACCGTACATGCACAATTGTGTGTTTACCAACCCGATTTATGAAAGGAATTTGGGTGCAGGTTTTGCGACACGTTGTAAGGCCATTTTATCCAACTGTATTTATGAATAATGAAATCAAATAACCTAGAATTCATCCACTCACATACTGAAATAAAACTGTGTAGGCATGGTCCCTAGGTCCCCATCATCGAACAAGGAACTTGTTTACCAAAATGAGTTACAGGCTTGAAAAGCAAAAACAAAAATTATGCTCCCCATATCCTAACCACAATCCGAAGTATGCAAAACATTTCTCTTTTACGGTCTTGTTTTGCCTGCCTTACAGCAAACCACCAGACATCTCGAATACACAGACTCCAGACGGCTCGACTCCCAAAGGAAGCAAATCACAACACCGTGCATGAGTGTTAATTCCCTCTTTTACACGTGTTATATGGGATAGCCGGTAACTGTAAAAGGTGGGGTAAAATAGGTGTCATTGGGCCGGCGATGGGGCACAACTAGGCCAGTTGGTTCTATCGCATAAAGAAAGTATATCAGACCCTTGGACAATTTCCAGCACATTCGCTTGGCAATACGCTTCAACACGTTTAAGCCAGACACGGGTGTTGTAAGAGCTAGACCGTCTATCTGTGAGCCCGTCGCATGGTTTTGTGGTGCCAGTCCCTCTTCAAATTCTCATACACTTCACAAGTAATTATTATTTATGAATAGGTGTTCCTCAAGTTCTTCACCATTGATCCGTGATTGTGTACATTGCAAGTGATGACTATTTCTTAAAAGGCGACACAGACTTCGCCTTACAGTGACTGGCACGGCGAAGTCAGGCTGATCAGAGCGAAGTTTGGGCTAACTTCGCCCGGTCGCGTGAGCCCTGTGTGAGTACTGTGTAACTGCCAAACCGTTTTATTTGTTGTTTTCGAATAGAAAGGGAAGATAACTATGATTTAACAAAACAGCTGTCACTTTTACATGGTCTCATACCACATATACAAAATACAAAAATAAATATGTTTAATGCCAAGACATTAAACATTCTTATTTTAAGATATTTTTCTTCTAAAAAAACAACATTTTATAAATAACATACATAGCATTTGGATGAAAAATGGCCGCAGCTTCTTTATTAAAATATAATAAATGACATGTTTTATGATGAGTAGGCATATATATATTTTCCCGAAAACAACAAATAAAATGGTTTGGCAGTTACACAGTACTCACATTCAAACAGCATTATTTAAAAATTTCGACTTATTTCAGATAGGCCTCCAGTTTCCAGAAAGAGGAGAACTATCGGTACAGCTTCTCGTACGATCACCATGGTGCAGGTTGAATTTGAAACAGGGATTGTTGCTGACCTAGCCACATTTCGAGCAAGTGCTCAACATGGTATGAATAATAACATTTGGGGTTACGTATTAAATCAAATTGAAAGCGATGCCAATGCACAATCGGGTCCACGTGAGTTTTTCATCAAGCAATTTGACTCATTTAGCATGCCAACCAGGTATGTTACGATTGGTTGAAGATGATATTGCTTCACATGTTCACATGGCATTACGCCAAAAAATTTGGGCTCATCAGTACATTAGTTTAACATTGTTGTTGAAAGGCACTGCAGAGTTACAAGAATTTTATTCTGGAGGAACATTATTTGTAAATGATAGTGGGGCTATTGAATCTCAGCCACATGTTAGTAAGGATATCATTCCCACAATAGAAAGGTGGTCTGATGCATTTTTGATTTTTATGCATATTTATATTAATAAATTTCCATCAAAAGCAGCTGAGCTAATACAGTATATGTCAATCATTAGAGATGCAGCTGCCAGGTCGCAAGGCTATGGATGGAGAAATTATGATGAACAGTTTAGGTTATGTCAATCTGTCAAACAGCAGTCTTGGTCAAAATTAAACACTGATCTTTGGCTCAGATTGTTGTTGGTCCCAATGGTTATTTGGGTCAGTTCAACCTTCAGTTTTGAATAGTGGGGTTGGCAGGAGTCGGGGTACTAGAGGCTTATGTTTTGCTTTCAACAGAGGTTATTGCAAATGGAATCCATGTCATTATCAACATGTTTGATTAGTTTGTCATGGGAATCATCCTAAAACAAATTGTAATAGGGGTAAGAATGATTCTTTTCGTACCCAGAGAAACAAGGCCAGTGGTAACCGCGGCCAGATTATGTACTAAGCTGGTGTTGAAAACAGACAATAAATTTAATTTGGGCTTTACACCAATAAATGTTAGTATTCTTTGTGAGGAGTTAAAAAGTTACCCAAATGATGATATTGCTATGCAGTTAATTAAAGGTTTCACATATGGTTTTCATTTACATTACACAGGTCCATGTTTGCCAGTAGAGACTCCAAACTTAAAATCATTGATGGAAAATATTACATTAGCTAAGCAAAAAATTTATAAGGAAGTAAAGATGGGATGAGTAGCTGGGCCATTCATATCTATACCTATTTCTACATTGCGTGTATATCTCTTGGGTTTGGTAGCAAAGAAAACTCCAGGGGAATTTAGGATGATTCACCATTTGTCATATCCAGAACATGCATCTGGTAATGATTTTATTGATCCTTGTTTGTGTTCTGTATCTTATACTAAATTTGACCAAACTGTTAATATAGTACAAAGGTTGGGTAAAGGGGAACTTTTAGCACTGATATTAAATCTGCTTTTAGGCTTTTGCCAATATGGCCTGGTGATTTTGATTTATTAGGTTTCAAACTTGATGGCCTGTATTACTTTGATAAATGTTTACCAATGGGCTGCTCTATTTCTTGTGCTACATTTTTGGAATGGGCTACACGTAGAGTATTGCGTGGTGGTGAAATGATACACTATTTAGATGATTTTTAGTTTGCTGGATCTAGTAGCTCTAGTGACTGTCAATTAGGCCAAAAAAATAAAAATAGGTGTGTTTCCGGTCACCGACCATCCCTAGTTTTACCCCCCAACCCTAAATTTTTTTCTCTCTTAAACTGAAAAAAAAAAAAAAAAAAAAAAAAAAAAGAAATAAAAAAAAGAAGTAAAAATGAAAGAGGACAACATCACCAAACAAGAGTATTTCCTTCCTGGCACATTGTTTACGTACTATTATACGATACATTTTGCACATGTAATTTCCTTCCGGAAAAAATCGAGAAATTATGGAAAAGCTTTTGTAATAGAGTTCCTTCCCCGATTAGCTACCACCGAATAGCTTGGTCGGTCACGGAAGTAACCGAATGTACGAACATAGCCTTGGTACTGGTTATTTCGATTAAATATAATCGTATCAATTCAGCTTAATTCTCGTCTTCACTTAAATCAACAGGTCTTATTATTAATGCATCTCGAATGTTTACATAAAGTATTTAAATTAAGAACAACGAAATTAATACAAAGGGAAGGGTGGGGGGGGGGGACCAAAAAAAAAACCCTACCTACCTACCCTAGTTTTTTGGGGGATGCAATCGGAAACACCTATTTTTTTTTTTTGGCCTTAGCATTAGATGCATTTTTTGCTTTAAGCAGTCGATTAGGTGTTCCTATTGCTAATGAGAAGACTGATCAGGACCACAGCAGGTAATTACTTATCTAGGGCTTGAAATTGATACAGTTAATATGTTGATTAGAATTCCCATGACAAAAGTCTTGGATATTGTAGCTAAACTTTCTGATATGTTAAACAGACAAAAAACCACACTGAGGTTGTTACAGTCATTATTGGGCATTCTCAATTTTGCATGTTGTGCAGTTGTTCCTGGTTGTACTTTTTGTAGACGCTTAATTAATGCTACAATTGGGCTGACGAATCCTTGTCACCATTTAAGAATAACAGCTGAAATGCGTAGTGATTTGATTATGTGGTTAACATTTTTCAAATCATTCAATGGAATTTCTGCATTCCAGGATCAATTTTGGATCACCAGTGAACATGAAAATCTTTATACTGACAGTTCACCTAAAAAAGGACATGGTTTTGGGGCTTATTATAATGGCAGTTGGACCTATGCTGTTTGGCCAAATTTTTGGTTTGAACAAGGTTATGCAGATGATTTAACCATTCAAGAATTTTTTCCTATTTTAATGTCCATTCTTATCTGGGGTGATAGATTACAAAATAAAAACGTTTTATTTCATTCGGATAATCAATCTGTGGTAGCCATTATCAATTCTATGACATCTAAATCACCAAATGTTTTGATATTGTTGAGAATATTTGTACTTCGCTGTTTGAAGTTAAATATACTATTTAAAGCAAAGTATATCCCAGGTAGTGTTAATATTTTAACAGATAGTTTGTCGCGTTTGCAGTTGGACAAATTCAGAAGACTAGCACCGCAGGCAGATTACAAGGAAACTGTATTTCCAACAAAGTTCTGGTCAGTCTTCACAATGAACTTGAAAGATTGTTAGGTGCATCTACATATGAATTGAATTTATTCAGAGCAGTATATTCTTTAGCATTTTTTGGTCTTTTCAGAGTAAGCAAATTGATTTATACCACTTCTCGGGCATACAATAGGCCTTTATTAATTTCAGATATCAAATTAGATACAAACAAAAACATTATTGTAACATTGAGATATTCAAAGACTGATCAACAGGGTAAAGGTATGGTGGTATGTATTCCAAAAATAAAGGAAGTGTAGTTTGTCCTGTTGATAACATGAGAGAATTTCTATTGTTTAGACCAGCCAGGAAAAGCTATTTGTTTGTACATGTATAATGATGGAAAACCTTTAACAAGATATCAATTTAGTACAGTACTGAAGAAGGTAATTACTTCTTTGGGGTTGCCACAGGCTTCTTATAAGTCACATTCTTTTAGAATAGGTGCAGCAACCACATTGGCCATGGTGGAATTTCTCCTGAAATAATTCAAGTCTTAGGGTGTTGAAATCTAATGCGTTAAACAAATACATTCGTTTGTGATTAAATTTGTTATTGCAAAATAAATAGATTTGAATTTTATTACATGTATGCATTATTACAAGTTAATCATTGGTATGGGTTTTTACAGACATCTGGATAGTAGGCTCATGCATCATATATTGGGCATATAGGAGAGCTGTTAGACACATGAGTCTGGATTTGCGACTGGAAGGATTACGGGTAAAGATTACCTGGTTGGGAAGAAGAGGTTTGAAATGGGAAGGAGCGCTTTCAGCAATTAGCCAGTAATTGTCTAAATTTCCTCCACCACAATATTTGATGCTACATGTAGGTGGTAATGATTTAACAGATATTTCCACAGAAGAATTTTGTACACTAGTTGAATGTGATATTCATAATTTGGCCAAGTGGCTTCCAAATTGTACTATAATTTGGTCAGATATCATTCCACGATTATTTTGGAAAGGGGGTAAATCAATATCATCAGTTGAAAAGAAAAGCATAGTGACCTTTCTTTTGACTGCCCAAATTTATTTAGGGATGATGGTGTTCATCTGGATGACATTGGAAATGCTATATTTATTAATACATTGCAGGGTGCTCTGGAAACATTTATCACTTCTAAACAAAATATTTTTGAATTATATATATGTAATAAGATTATCCAGAAATGTGGGGTTGGTGGAGCTGTAGAGACATCTCTGTGTGGCAGGATATGGTGATTAGGCATGCATATACAAGCATTTTTTAATATTGCTTAATGGTCATATGATCTGTTTGCTTTGCCATGGTTTACCCATGCAAGCAGTTTGTCTTCGGTTATCATGTAAACTCATATTAATACTTCCTTTTGCTCTTATATGGTGGTATCCTAGAGAGCGGAACTTGCCATGGTTTACCCATGCAAGCAGTTTGTCTTCGGTTATCATGTATACTCATATTAATGCTTCCTTTTGCTCTTATATGGTGGTATCCTAGAGAGCGTAACTTGCCATGGTTTACCCATGCAAGCAGTTTGTCTTCGGTTATCATGTATACTCATATTAATGCTTCCTTTTGCTCTTATATGGTGGTATCCTAGAGAGCGTAACTTGCCATGGTTTACCCATGCAAGCAGTTTGTCTTCGGTTATCATGTATACTCATATTAATGCTTCCTTTTGCTCTTATATGGTGGTATCCTAGAGAGCGGAACTTGCCATGGTTTACCCTGGGAGTTCTGGTTGGAATGCAAGAATGGTATACTTGATTGGGTTCTACAGTCTTTCATGTATATGTATATGGTATACTCCGCTATGTTTTACACTAGGGAGTAATTAAAGGTGCTGTTGTGTCCAATGCCGTGGTCGATAGATACTTGGTATGAGAGACCTACTTATGCATGTGCATGTTAGAAGAACTGCCCTGCTATGGCTTAAATAATGCTGTTTGAATGTGAGTACTGTGTAACTGCCAAACCGTTTTAGGTTGGACTATACCAATTAAAATCCCATAGGCGACCATGTTAACGTTCGTGTTTAAAAACACTATATGCAATATATCAACCAAACTTTGACCCATAAATATCAGTACTACAACCCCTACCTCAAAGTATTAACTGCAGAAAATGGTACCTTTCATGGCTCATTTTCGGTATAACCAGATGTTTCTGCAACACCCCTAGTTTCGCACAAAATTTGATTGATTGATTGATTTCAACTTATTTTCGTGCTTATATCCAATTAAGGTTCAAGCACGCTGTCCTGGGCACACACCTCAGCTATCTGGGCTGCCTGTCCAGGACAGTGGGTTAGTTGTTAGTTTGTTAGTGGTTAGTGAGAGAGAAGAGGGTGTAGTGGCCTTACACCTACCCATTGAGCCCTTAAGAACTCGCTCTGGGTTGGAGCCGGTACCGAGCTGCGAACCCTGTACCTACCAGCCTGTAGTCCGATGGCTTAACCACTACGCCACCGAGTACTTTTTTTTACAGGTACCCCATACATGTTCCAAGCACAAGGCTACTTGACACGGTGGTACTACATCAAATAAAATTGCATACATTTTTAGCCCAGATGAAACTAATTTTTTTTACAACCAACACACTCACATTTATAACCAATCACAGGACATGTGGTGTTAACTTCTCTATCAAAAGTTCGGTGCACCTCGAACATCGACCCAGCCAGAAATTAATTGGTATAGTGCAACCTTTATTTGTTATTTTCGAATAGAAAGGGAAGATAACTTTGATTTAATAAAACAGCTGTCACTTTTACATGGTCTCATACCACATATACAAAATACAAAAATAAATATGTTTAATGCTAAGACATTAAACTTTCTTATTTGTCAAAATAATAGGAGTCTATTCAGCATGCAATATCTTTTTGGCAACAACCTCAATGACAATTTGTTTTTTTTATCCATGAACTTCAGCATATTGTTGATCATAAAACACATTCATTCATTCATTAAAATAATTGATATTTAAATTTTGAGTCTTTGTCTGCTTATCGTGGAATTGCCCTATATAGTAAGATTGAATAGGTATGTGATAAGAAATATTAGAGTACTGGAGTAATAGTTACCGACATGAGTTGTTTTGTGGATTTGTTTTTAAGAAGAAGAATGTCGGGGGAAACCCCATCTATAACATATACCAAAGGACGAGTGCCAGAAATATTTTCTAGTCACGTCTCTCAGCTGATATTTGTATTAGGTCACTAGAAGTAATGCATGCATTGTTACATGTTACGTGACATCAAGGCTAATTCTTTGATGTTTCCACCTACCCCATTTACTTGCTTATATAACGCACAGCCTCCGTACGCCAGGACGATATGACGCAGGGACATTATGATCCTTTGTATGCGGGGACGATATGACGCGGGGACGTTATGATCCTTTGTATGCGGGGACGATTTGACGCGGGGACGTTATGATCCTTTGTATGCGGGGACGTTATGATCCTTTGTATGCGGGGACGATATGACGCGGGGACGTTATGATCCTTTGTATGCGGGGACGATTTGACGCGGGGACGTTATGATCCTTTGTATGCGGGGACGATATGACGCGGGGACGTTATGATCCTTTGTATGCGGGGACGATATGACGCGGGGACGTTATGATCCTTTGTATGCGGGGACGATATGACGCGGGGACGTTATGATCCTTTGTATGCGGGGACGATTTGACGCGGGGACGTTATGATCCTTTGTATGCGGGGACGATATGACGCGGGGACGTTATGATCCTTTGTATGCGGGGACGATTTGATGTGGGGACGTTATGATCCTTTGTATGCGGGGACGTTATGATCCTTTGTATGCGGGGACATTATGATCCTTTGTATGCGGGGACAATTTGACGTGGGGACGTTATGATCCTTTGTATGCGGGGACGATTTGACGTGGGGACGTTATGATCCTTTGTATGCGGGGACTATTTGACGTGGGGACGTTATGATCCTTTGTATGCGGGGACGATATGACGTGGGGACGTTATGATCCTTTGTATGCGGCGACGATTTGACGCGGAGACATTATGATCCTTTGTATGCGGGGACGATTTGACGCGGGGATGTTATGATCCTTGGTATGCGGGGACATTATGATCCTTTGTATGCGGGGACGTTATGATCCTTTGTATACAATACCCAATTCAGATGTCACTGTCTGTTCAAAATTACTTTAAAAAATTTTTTTTATTAAATAGTCCGATCCTCTCTTCTTTCTCTTATTTATTTTTGGACTGCATGTCCTTCTAAAATGCTCCAAATTATATAAATATTCGGCCGAGCAGTCAATTCTTTTTATTTTTTCAACTCTATTATCAGTTCCAACATCAACGCGGACATTCTCAAATTGTATCAGTGTGGGTGAACATCGGTACGAGAAATGAAATCTGGATGTAAATTTATCTAGTGGGCACTTCTTAAATGCGGATTCATGAAATTGCTTTGTAATTGCACAAGTGCGCATGAACATCGGTACAATTTCGTACAAGAAAACGAAACGCGGAAGTAAATTCATCTAGTGGACGCTGCTTAAACGCGGAATGACTATAATTGCTTTCAATTGCACAAGTGCGCACGAACATCGATGCAATTCCTTACGAGAAAATAAAACGTGGAAGTCCGGAATACATTGCTTGGTTTACGTTCGGAAATGAAACTACTGTTCGTTGAATGTTTTGTCGAAAACGAAACACAGTTCTCGACTTTTCTTACATGTGGTAACCTCCCGGTAACCTGAACGACCGTTCTCGACTTATTTCGATGCCTGTAGCTGTCTCAGAAGATCAGCATAGTAGGCCCAGGTGATAGTGTGACCCTTGTCTAGGTAGTCCACCAACAGCACTCCTTCTGCATCCCAGAAAATGGAGGCCATCACCTTGCCTGCAGACATAACAGTCTTGGCTTTCTTAGGAGGCGGAGAACCTGGGTGTTTCCACTGCTTCAATTGTTGCTTCATCTCTGGTTGGAAGTGATGGACCTAGGTCTTATCCATAGTCACAAATCGTCGAAGAAAAATGGCAAGATTTTCCCTTGACATGTTGAGCCAAGTCCGTTTCAGATCAGGTCCAAGGAGCTTTGGGACTCAACATGCTGACACCTTGGACATTTTAAGTTCGTTGTGGATGACTTTCATTGATGCGTTCCTGGGATACCCAACTCAGTGGCAATGTAACGCTCCGTTACTCATCTGTCTGCCATGATGATGTCATGAATCTTGGCAATGGTCTCCTGTGGTGACAGTGACTGGCCTTCCCGGATGGGGGTCGTCTTCCAGACTCTCCCTGCCACGTTTGAATTCAGCAGCCCACTTCTTCACCATGTTGTATGAAGGGGCATCCTCCATAAATTTGGAATTTTTTACTCCAAAATTGGGAATAAAAAACGACATAGCTTTGGAGGAATGGTGGGGAATTGTGTCGATTATAACGAATATTTTTCGGTACGGTAAATCGGTATTGACATCATACCGATATCGAATGGTATATACAGTATACTGTCCAGCTCAACCTTCTGAACGTTTGTTGTTAATCTTCAGATCCTCAAGTGGTAAGTGCATGGTAAAGTGCTCGCCTGATGTTCAGTCAGTTTAGGATCGATTCCTGTCGGTGGCCCCATAGGGCTGTTTCTTATTCCAGTCAGTGCTCCACGGCTGGTGTAACAAAAGCCATGGTATGTACTATCTTGTCTGTGGAATGGTGCATATAAAAGATCCCTTGCTACTAATCGAAAAGAGTAGCCCATGAAGTGGCGACAGTGGGTTTCCCCCCCTCTATATATGTGTGGTCCTTAACCATATGTCTGTTGCCATATAATCATAAATAAAATGTGTTGAGTGCATCGTTAAATAAAATATTTCCTTCCTTCCTTCCGGTTCTCAAGTTATGCAGTTGGACAGAATCGATGTCGATCCCGAAACCGTCCCATATTACAAGATGGATGCCGTGCCTAGAGGTAACAGCTGTTCTATATTTCATCACCCATCGATGTTTGGCAATATTTTACAATACTCACAACCCATAAATTAAGTTTAAAAAAAAGACAAACGAAAAAAGAAAAGGTTTTAATGTCCCCAGAAACAAAAGCAAAGCAGGCTTCTGAGAATTGAAAGAAAATCTGCCTGACTAGTTTAGTACAAAAGGGCAATTCTTTTGCCCATGTTGCCCCCTTGCGTGAACCCTGGTGACCCATTTATCAGTTACTCAGAAATAAATCCAGGTAACCCATTATATCCAAGTAAATGGTGCTCCAGATTTTGCGTCAACAAAAAATAGATTATGAAAAAAAAAAATTGATTTGCAAGAGTAATGCGTGAACGAAATAACCATTCTCGCAATTTTCAAAGACCTGCAAAAGTCAAGGTGAGGGTTGTGGACGTAAAACTTTATTTAAACGGGTGTTTTTCTCTCATGTAACATTGCATTTCCTCACATTTTAATCGACCTTTCCTCCAAAATGTGTCAGATGGCACAGATTTTAACCTAGGAATTCGAGAATTTCCAGGACACCTCTAGATTTCCTCTTTTTTACAGTTCACCAATTCCCACTCCTGTTTAAACTTAGTTTCAATGCAAGAAACTTCTGCAGACCCACTAGGCATAACATTGTTATGGTACCTCACAACCACCAACCCCCAATCGATGCACAATCGATCTAGGATCGATTCCCGCCAACCAGTGCTCCACAACTGGTGTAACAAAGGCTGTGGTATGTACTATCCTGTCTGTGGGAATGGAGCATATAAAAGATCCCTTGCTGCAAATTGAAAAGAGTAGCCATTAAAGTGACGACAGCTAGTTTGCTCTCTCAATATCTGTGTGGTCCTTAACCATATGTCGAGTTTTAGTCTATTTTTAGAGGGTATTTCACCATTTTAAAGTCGCAAACTCATGTTTCACTCAATTGTAACTTTATCCAAATGCGTTACAGGTTTGTAAATTAACTAAACGTAGTGTAAATTTTCACGAGTTGAAACAAAGTGTGTCCCTTTAATGAGTGTTCAAATTTTCTTTGTGTAATAATTAACAGATATTTTTATTTATGTGATATATCTGTGGTATTTTCTTTATTTCAGGAATATGTTTAATAATTAACAACAGAGACTTTCATCAGGATCAAAATGATCCACATTCAAAGGCGATGCCTTCAAGGAAGGGAACTGATGTTGATGCAAGTATGTTATTTTATTACTACAACCAGCCTCGGTGGTGCAGTGGTTAAGCCAATGGACTACAGGCTGGTAGGTACAGGGTTCACAGCCCAGTACCAGTTCCAACCCAGAGTTCTTAAGGGCTCAGTGGATAGGTGTAAGGTAACTACACCCTCTTTTCTCTCACTAACCACAAACCAACTAACAGCTAACCCACTGTCTTGGACAGACATCCCAGATAGCTGAGGTGTGTGCTTAGGACAGCGTGGTTGAACCTTGATTGGATGTAAGCACGGAAATAAGTTGAAATGAATGAATTATTACTATATATATGTGTAGTCCATTATCAAGACTTGGGCTGTCACAGAAAAGATCAAGTGGGGTCGTATGTAATGTTCAACAAATAAATTGAATGTATTAAAGATTGTGACGATTCCCGCTTTCGGCAAATTATGGGGGAAAAAAACTAACCACAAAATGGGAATTCCCTCTATTCCGTGGATTAAAATTTCCGGAATAAAGAGTTTGATTGTTATTTCATAGTATTTTATTTCAATGAAATAATTATACACTTGGAATTCTAAAATTGAATATGATAATTTTCTACGTTCTGCCACTGTGAAATACAGAACTTTACACATGTATTTAGGAACGGTTTCGTTCTAATGTGCTACGCTATCTTCCAGTGAGTTTTCTGCTTCCTGTTCCGGTCACATGTCTGAAACTTCCTTCTTTCCCCTTTGTTTGTATAGCCCGGCCCAAAATTACCAAATGTTTGACTTCATAGCCGATGATTAATAAATCAATGTGCTCTAGTGGTGCCATTAAACAAAACAAACTAACTTTTTATGTGGAATAGTTGGAAGATTGGGATTGGCTGTTGGGATATTCGGACCAGTTTACTGACATACCTGAAGGGTGGGGGGATGTCATTTGTTTGAGGTCAGGCTAACTATTCATAAAAGAGAAAATGATCGACGTTTTTTACATTTTTGCTTTTAGAAAAACTACAAGACACATTTCAGAGACTGCAGTTCATCGTGAAATGTTACACGGACCTGACTGATACAGATATGGCTCGTCTCGCATCTAAAGTCTCTCTGGAAGACCATTCAGCATTCGACTGTTTTGTCTGTTGTATTTTATCTCACGGAGCAGAAGGAAAGCTCTACGGCAGTAATGGTCGACTGCTCAGCATCACAGACCTCACGGGTCCGTTCAAATCGCAGACATGTCCATCCCTGGCAGGAAAACCAAAGCTGTTTTTCATTCAGGCTTGTCAAGGGAGAGAGAAGCAACATGGTACGTACTTTACGAAATATTTCTCTGTGAACATTTTGTTTTTAAAAATTTTGATTACTGACAGTTTCTAATCAATTCAGGGCCAGGGTTTACAACACTTGGGACAGGTAATTTGTAATCTGTCGTAGGTAGAGCTAGGCGGTATACCATGTATACCGTTCGGTATCAGTATCATGTCAATACTGATTTACCGTACCAAGCAAATTTCAAAATACCAAAATTTCAGTATTGAAAAATGTTTCCCGCCATTTAGTAAAGCACTAAAAATATATCTGATGAACGCAAAATGGGTTCGGTATAAATAAAATAAGAGCCCTGTGTATGGAATTTAAATGTATGTTGATGAAATTAGCGGGTGAGCCTTAACTCAGGCATGCATTTAAAGCAGAGTATGGCAAAAATACTGCTCACTATTGGTATTGGTATTGTGACAATACCAAATACCGTACCGATACAGAGGTAAATCACCCCCAAAATACCAATACCGATACCGAACCTCAAATTTCAGTACCGCCCAGCTCTAGTCGTAGCCTCTTAGTTATTCTCCAAGTTCGAAAAATATACACTGGTCCTTGGTTCTGGCTAGTGAATGTTTGGTCTGGGCTAGTGAAAACATTCATCTGTATTACGTGTATTACTATAAACATTTCCATACACTAGCTTACCTTTTATATGACGCCCAATAGCCAATATGTAGATTTGCAGGGCTCAAACTTAAGAATTGGTCTCTCACAGCAGTATAAAAACAAAATTGCCGTGGGTGAAACGGCCCACCGATGGCAATTTAAAGCCTGGCCAGGACAACTGAAAAATAAGACTGAAAGGTTATTTTGCTGCATGTAGACATATTTTAAATGTACTAATGTTATTTACTGCAATGTTTGAGATTAACAGTATCGCGATATCCCGGGGATACCAGAATTTAATTTTGGACACCAGACTTCAATAACCCAGTATGCCACCGGGATACCATATTATTTAGTTGGTTTTTTCAATCCTGCGTTTTTATTTTTCAATTCTGTTTGATTGTGAATTTCACGAATTCCGTGATTTCGATTGCGGCATAGCAATAGACTGGGAATGAGAACAATGTCGTCCAAGTTTGTTACGATGTTATTTATGAATTTCATTTAAGTGGCATACTAAATTCTCAGGTGGGATACCAGATTTTGAAATGTTAGTATTCAACTGTGGGATACTGCCCAAAATTTTAAATCCGAAATACTGTACTGGCAGCTAATGTAAAAAATTTGCCATCATTGAGGAGCTTTACCGATGGCACTTTTGTGCTGTCGGTGATGTTCCTGACCTACAGCAATTTATATCTCAAGGACAGCAATTGTTGTCGGTGCCATTGTTATGTTCGAGTCCTGTTTTTGTTCTGGGGTGTCGTTAAACATTCATTTCATTCATTCATTCATTTCATTGTATTACTATAATACATGTAAGCACTAACCAAAGTTTGTGTGAGGGCCAGTGACTTTCTCAAACATTTGTCAAACACTGAAATGTGATGCCCGATCCTCACAGGTCAAGAAATACAGACAGACAGTGCATACGAACTTGTCGACTTAGAGGGGCGAGGCGTAGCCCAGTGGTACAGGGCTCGCTTGAAGCGCGATCAGTTTGGGATCGATCCCCATCAGTGGGCCCATTGCGCTATTTCTGGTTACGACTGGTACATCAAAGGCCGTGGTATGTGCTGTCCTGTCTATGGGATGGTGCATATAAAAGATCCCTTGCTGCCAATCGAAAAGAGTAGCCCATGAAGTGGCGACAGCAGGTTTCCTCTCTCAATATCTGTGTGGTCCTTAACCATATGTCTGACGCCATATAAACGTAAATAAAATGTGTTGAGTGTGTCATTAAATAAAACATTTCTTTCTTTTTTCACTGTAGACGCACCACCACTGATGCAAGGAATTCCAAACGACGCTGATTTTCTGTTCGAATACGTCACTGTGATAGGGTCTGTGTCGCACGGATCCTGGTACATCTCCAAGCTGACAGAGATGCTGAACAAATATGCTAAGAAGTAAGCTATCAGTTACAGCGACAGACCCTAGTTTTTAAACACTCCCAACATATTTTTCAATTTTAAAGCCGTTTTTGGATTATTTAAATTAGAAGTACATACATTTTATCATTTAGAATATTCATTTTCGTACACCTGAAGTGGTTCTGGTCATCCAGGTTTTTGTAATGCCTCAAAATGCATTTTTTCATCATTCTAAAAATGCACGTTAGTCTGAGAAATAATGGTTATCAAACCATGCTCTAGTTGCTTTGAGATGGTATTTGCCCATTTAAACATGGCAGGTTTTAGCGTCTCTCCACTGTAACCTTATCCAGATGTGCTGGATGTTGTACATTAATTAACTTAGTGTCCATTTTCTTGGGCTGAAACTAGGGTCTGTACCTTTAATCACTTAATTGTGAATTCTCCAATTTAAAGGAACTGTCCCTGAGTTTGCAGGACGTATTAAAGGCACTGTCCTGAGTTTGCAGTCATTATAAGATGTTTCCGTCTAACAGAACCTTTCCCAACTCCGACGAAAACAACACATTTAATAGATTTTCTTGTTTCAAATACCATTGTCTGTATATTCAATGTGTTTGCAATTGTGTGTTCATGTTTGTATCAGTCATTTTTCATTTTAATTCGTAATATATATGTTTATAATCAGTAGACGTACAAAAGTATTGAGTAAAAAGTAAAATCGGATTTAATCTGGTTGGGGCTACTACAAACATTAGGATGACAACCAACACATTGTTTATATAGATTTTTAATATGTAATTTTAGTGGTCATAAAGCATGTGATAGTCGTGAACCTGTTACGGTGGAAGCAAACTCAGGGTAGATCAGGGCCCGTGCTTATGAAACGTTTAGAGTTCAGACTCAATCTCAAATGACGTCACATGCATACAATTTGTATGGCGTTACCATGACATTCATGTCTCAGACTCTTAATAGAGTCTCGAGTCTAGACTCTATAAACGTTTTATAAGCACCAGGCCAGAACTAGTTCTGGGTGAGCAAAACGTTTCAGCTAATTGTGTAATAAACTTAAAAAATTGCAGAAATCAACAGTTATTTTCTTTAAAAAAAAGTCAATTATTACATTCAATGTTTCTCGCCAAATTAAAATAAAATTCGCCGGCTGCTTTCAAAGTTCGCATGTTGGTAAATTTGGTGAATGCCAGAGCTAGGCCTGGTAGGTTCATTATTAGCTTATGTGATGATTCGCTGTCTGGCAACTTTTCACATTTTCTACTTACATCTCACGTTCCACTAGGCAGGTTTCAACCAAACTTGGTCCAGATGATCCTCTCGTGGCCCTGACCAAACGTTGTTATTTTTCGGGTCAATTCAAAATCCAAGACGGGGAATAGTTTTTTATTTTGTGCAAGAATATATACCACGAGACCACGTACTGGTCGAGTGGTATGTTCTTTTGCAAAATAAACGAGTGCAATAAATAGGAAGCAAAAACCACGTATGTGAAGTTCTGTATATATTACATACCTTCTTTTATATTTTACAAAAATGGTTTTTAATTTAATGTTATAACAACACTGTTAAATCTATGATCAAAACTCCTTTCATGGATTTACTTAACGTTAAGAATCATACTCTGCGGCAGCCTTGTGTAATGTTTCAAATACGATGTGACGTCATTTGTAAATCATATATGACCAGTAAATAAAAGGCGCTAACTGCAGTAACAAGAAAAAGGGAATTCCTCATTTAAAAGTTCCGGTCCATATCGCACATATATGCAATACAAAATATATTTATCACACGGTTTCAAAATGTCTTTATCACTATAGTAAGATTGAATAGGTATATAATAAAAAAATTAACTCATCCATAAGAATATTTACACACAAAAATTTATCAAGAGAGTTGGCACTTTTTGCAACCCCAGGCCTCTGAAATTTGCGAGAACAATCGTTTCGTTCGCGCAAATCTAGTTTTGCGTCACCCATTTTTTTTCTCGCATATTAAATTCAGGACATTATTTACATCGTCATGGTGGGTTATACAGAAATGAAATGGGTTACCTGAATTTTTGCTGTTGTTTTTTGTGTAACCCATAAATGGTTTACGCCAATTTAAAATTTTTAGAGGACTGAATATATTTTTGTTCATATTTGAATTTTCTTTGTTCAGGGAAGACATTTTGAGTCTGCTGCTGTTGGTGAATAACGAAGTGGGTAAGGCCAATGCAGTGATGGACGGTGGCCGGTACAAACAGTCGCCAGCACCCCTCTACACGCTGCGGAAAAGGTTGATTTTCAGATGAAAGGACATTCATGGTTTGCTAGAATATACACACTTCCAGTGTTCGAGATTAACGGTATCCCGATATCCCGGGGATACCAGAATTTAATTTTGGATACCAGACTTCCAGAATCCAGTATCCCACCAGGATGCCATATAATACTAAATTTTCAGGTGGGATACCAGATTTTGAAATGTTAGTATCCAATTGGGATACTGGCCAAAAATATTTATCTCGAACACTGACTTCAGACAGCATAGATACTAGCATTGTGAAATGTGGAAAGGACGTATTGTGGAACATCTGAAGATATTATTATTATATTATCTAAAGATGCGTGAAAATTATAGTGGTACTAAACATCACAAGTTTTTAACAGTGAAAGTAATATTTGTTTAAAAACATCTCGGCACATTTTAAACTACGGCTATTTGGTGTCTAACATATTATAAAAGCTTTCTTTTAGCTATGTGTTTATAATTACAAACTTTCCGAATTTATATGATTTACTGTATTCTGATTGGCTGACGTCACTAGAAAACCAAGCGTTATCCTTCCATAAAGCTCATAAAAATACGTCATCACGGAAGACCAAGATCGTTTGGAACTATTTTTAACTGGATGGGCGAGAAGCCCAATGACCCAGTTCGGTGATCGTTTTAAAAATAGAACAAGGAAGTGACCTGTTTTCTCGATTAAAAAAATAAGGGAAACTGGATGAGATATTCATGTTATAAATTACAAAAAATTACAATATATTTTTTATTTGTTTTTATTCTGTTAAAAAAAAAACCCAAAACATCCAATAGTATGTATACATGTATTCCTACGCTTATTTACAGAACATGGTTGACGGTAAGAACGAAAGAAATTATTTTTTAGTGTTTTAAGGTACACTTCTTGTACCATTTGTGACTTTTATACATCGATAAATTCCTAAAAAATGAGAAACAATTCTTATATATGTTTTATGTTATATGTTTTGTGTTTATGTTTTAAGTTATATGTTTTCATATGCTAGGGTGTGTGTTGCTCGGTTATGTGTGTGTGTGTGTGGGGGGGGGGGGGGGGGGCTTATCTAGCAGTAATTCCCTCTTTTATGTAGGTTACTAGCATGCTCGCTCCTTTATTGTGTTTTCATATTTTTTAATCCATATTTTAAACATATTTTAGATTTTTAATAAAAACAACTTATGTAATTCAACAGGGCAGGTGGTTAGGGTTTTTTGGGACCATAGGGCGTAGGCGGTTTGGCCTTAGGTTCTGCCCCTGCCACTTGAAAGTCAAGGTACAATGTTTTAATCACAAAATGTTCTTCAAAAACATACAGGTGCATTAATAATATTCAAACAAAACAATTTCAATAGCAATTTTGCGTGCGTAAGGCTTTCACATGCTCATATACCACGTAGGTGCCCAAAGTGTGGTTCAGCTATAGAGTTTATTTCATTGAAATTATAATCTATTCAAACACCGACAGTTACTGCCTGCAAGCTCTTTTTGGCATTCACATCGGCTAATTCATTGCCGGCTATTCCAACGTGCGTAGGGACCCATTCCAAAATGAGCTCAATATTCTTGGCAACAATTTTATTATAATTTTTTTTTTATATTTCGGGTCTGACACTATAGCCTCTATTAGAAACATACTTATCTGCCCTTTTTTTGTCATCGTGCTAAGGGGTCCCAATTAGCCACTAAATTATTTCCGGCGAGTTGCGCTCCAGTCGCTTGCAACAAAGGCCCTTTGTTACTAATGAATTGTGGAGCAGTTGTCGACTTGTTCTTTTAATTTTTGACGTTAATAAAGTTTTCTATTACTATTACTGTTCGTTAGATTGTGTGCAATCTCCTTCTTTTACAGAAAAGAAAATGTACAATATGTTTTGTGCTCAACAAAAACACTTACGAACACGTTAAAACGGCACCTTAATAAAGTAATATGCATGTTTGTGTATATATCACTGTATACGAATGGAAGTACATTAATTTGACTAAATGATTAGCTGCAATTTTCTGTACTGCTAGCTGCATTATTAACTACGACCTACGCAGTAGTTAATAATGAAACTAATGATACAGAAATTCACTTCCTCGACTAAAGATGAGGTTTCTACTGTCTTGACTCGCAAACAAATCGGAACAGTGTCATTGTCAGTGTAACGGACACAATTTCATGTGCAATTTAAAATTTAATAGTTACGATCGACTATCTACCTGCAATTATTAATATTATGCACAACCATTAAGCATTCCATGGTGTGTGTGTGTGTGTGTGTGTGTGTGTGTGTGTGTGTGGTGTAATATATATATATATATATATATATATAATCAGTGTTCTCGCTGCTCCATTTAAGTGGGGCGGCCCGCCCTGCTATTGTATTTTGCCGCCCTCCTTTCACGTTCTCCGCCCTCCTTTATTTTTCTGCGCCCCTCTTTATTTTCCAACACTCTACTATATTTTCCAGCACCGATCTCCGCTATTTCCAAATGCACACTTTTTTCGACACATAAAAAAAACAACGATCAGTCTGCCTACTGGACATCAAAGGAAACAAGCCGCGTTGTGTACGAAAAAGCAACTGACGAAACATTTACGACAGTTACCGTAACGTAATTTAATAGTATTTTCAACAGCCTCTATTTTGTCCCATACCTGTATCCATTTGTATGTTTAATACAAACAATAAACGTTATATTTTATTTAAGCAATGAAAACTTTTTTCTTTTTTTTATGGATTCGGCAATCTCAGACTGAAAACCCCCCACTTATTTGGTGCCAAATTTGTCAAATTTGTCACGTGATCAGAACGGTCTCTGTCTTGTTTCCACTAACTGTCTGATATTTTATCCTCAGTTATAGATACAATTGATTGTAACTGACGATTTTTACTTTCTGTCATTCTGTTTATTCAGCAGTTCTTATAACATATTGTAAACTTTTTTCTTTTCTTTTTTTTTTTTTTGGGGGGGGGGGGGGATATCACCGCTTATAAAATCAATGAAAGTGGTAGTGTTGAGCATTAAAATAATTCATCTTGGGTGCCAGATAATATATACACCGCCACTACAAAAACGAAACTTTTTATCAGTTGGCGATACTATTTTATCACAGCGATCGATTCATTCAATGAAGATGAGAATAACAAAAAAATTATTTCAACATTAGGGAATCACACAAACGTTGTTTTTTTTTTCGTATATCTTGAAATCTTTATTAAAATAATAATATTAAAACTTTGATCGGTTCAGCAAAACCGGAACTGCCAGTGAATATCAGACTGATAACATCTTCGGTTCAATTAAAAAACGAGTCTGCTTGTATTTCGTATAAACTTTTTGTAATCAAAATAAGGAGTATGTCTTTCCACAAAGTCTATCAACACACAACATGGTAACCACCAAGCT